>NW_027043716.1:0-48949 GCF_036013475.1 Columba livia
TCTTTCTTTTACTTTCTTTCTTCTTTCTTTCTTCTTTCTTTCTTCTTTCTTTCTTCTTTCTTTCTTCTTTCTTTCTTCTTTCATTCTTTCTTCTTTCTTTCTTCTTTCTTTCTTCTTTCTTTGTTTCTTCTTTCTCTCTTCTTTCTTTCTTCTTTCTTTGTTTCTTCTTTCTTCTTTTTTTTTTCTTCTTTCTTCTTTCTTTGTTTCTTCTTTCTTCTTTTTTTTTTCTTCTTTCTTCTTTCTTTGTTTCTTCTTTCCTTCTTCTTTCTTTCTTCTTTCTTTTTTCTTTCTTTCTTCTTTCTTTTGCTTTCTTTCTTCTTTCTTTCTTCTTTCTTTCTTCTTTCTTTCTTCTTTCTTTCTTATTTCTTTTACTTTCTTTCTTCTTTGTTTCTTCTTTCTCTCTTCTTTCTTTCTTCTTTCTTTCTTTCTTCTTTCTTCTTTCTTTCTTTTTTCTTTCTTTCTTCTTTCTTTCTTCTTTCTTTGTTTCTTCTTTCTTCTTTCTTTCTTTTTTCTTTCTTTCTTCTTTCTTTCTTCTTTCTTTGTTTCTTCTTTCTTCTTTCTTTGTTTCTTCTTTCTTTCTTCTTTCTTTGTTTCTTCTTTCTTTGTTTCTTCATTCTTTCTTATTTCTTTCTTCTTTCTTTCTTCTTTCTTTCTTTCTTCTTTCTTTCTTCATTCTTTCTTTCTTCTTTTTTTGCGTTCTTTCTTCTTTCTTTCTTCTTTCATTGTTTCTTCTTTCTTTGTTCGTTCTTTCTTCTTTCTTTTGCTTTCTTTCTTCTTTTTCTTTCTTCTTTCTTTCTTCTTTCTTTCTTCTTTCTTTCTTCTTTCTTCCTTCTCTCTTCCTTCTTTCTTCCTTCTTTCTTTCTTCTTTCTTTCTGTTTTCTTTCTGCTTTCTTTCTTCTTTCTTTTGCTTTCTTTCTTCTTTCTTTCTTCTATCTATCTTCTATCTTTCTTCTTTCTTTCTTCTTTCTTTCTTCTTTCTTTCTTCTTTCTTTTGCTTTCTTTCTTCTTTCTTTCTTTGTTTCTACTTTGTTTCTTCTTTCTTTCTTCTTTCTTTCTTCTTTCTTTGTTTCTTCTTTCTTCTTTCTTTCTTTCTTCTTTCTTTCTTCTTTCTTTGTTTCTTCTTTCTTTCTTCTTTCTTTCTTCTTTGTTTCTTCTTTATTTCTTCTTTCTTTCTTCTTTCTTTCTTCTTTCTTTCTTCATTCTTTCTTCTCTCTTCCTTCTCTCTTCCTTCTTTCTTCCTTCTTTCTTTCTTCTTTCTTTCTTCTTACTTTCTGCTTTCTTTCTGCTTTCTATCTTCTTTCTTTTGCTTTCTTTCTTCTTTCTTTGTTTCTTCTTTGTTTCTTCTTTCTTTCTTCTTTCTTTTACTTTCTTTCTTCTTTCTTTCTTCTTTCTTTCTTCTCTCTTCCTTCTCTCTTCCTTCTTTCTTCCTTCTTTCTTTCTTCTTTCTTTCTTCTTTCTTTCTGCTTTCTTTCTGCTTTCTTTCTTCTTTCTTTTGCTTTCTTTCTTCTTTCTTTGTTTCTTCTTTGTTTCTTCTTTCTTTCTTCTTTCTTTGTTTCTTCTTTCTTTCTTCTTTCTTTCTTCTTTCTTTCTTCTTTCTTTCTTCTTTCTTTCTTCTTTCTTTTGCTTTCTTTCTTCTTTCATTTTTTCTTCTTTCTTTCTTTCTTCTTTCTTTTGCTATCTTTCTTCTTTCTTTTTTCTTCTTTCTTTTTTCTTTCATCTTTCTTACTTTCTTCTTTCTTTCTTCTTACTTTCTTCTTTGTTTCTTCTTTGTTTCTTCTTTCATTCTTCTTTCTTTCTTCTTTCTTCCTTCTCCCTTCTTTCTTTCTTCCTTCTTTCTTCCTTCTTTCTTCCTTCTTTCTTTCTTCTTTCTTTCTTCTTTCTTTCTTCTTTCTTACTTCTTTCTTACTTCTTTCTTACTTCTTTCTAACTTCTTTCTTTCTTCTTTCTTTCTTCTTTCTTCCTTCTTTCTTCCTTCTTTCTTCCTTCTTACTTTCTTTCTTTCTTCTTTCTTTCTTCTTTCTTACTTCTTTCTATCTTCTTTCTAACTTCTTTCTTTCTTCTTTCTTTCTTCTTTCTTCCTTCTTTCTTCCTTCTTTCTTCCTTCTTTCTTTCTTCTTTCTTTCTGCTTTCTTTCTTCTTAGTTTCTTCTTTCTTTCTTTTTTCTTTCTTCTTTCTTTCTTCTTTCTTTCTTCTTTCTTTCTTCTTTCTTTCTTCTTTCTTTCTTCTTTCTTTTGCTTTCTTTCTTCTTTCTTTCTTTGTTTCTACTTTCTTTCTTCTTTCTTTCTTCTCTTTCTTCTTTCTTTGTTTCTTCTTTCTTCTTTCTTTCTTTCTTCTTTCTTTCTTCTTTCTTTCATATTCCTTTCTTCTTTCTTTCTTCTTTCTTTCATATTTCTTTTTCTTTCTTTCTTCTTTCTTTCTTCTTTCTTTCTTCTTTGTTTCTTCTTTCTTTCTTCTTTCTTTCTTCTTTCATTCTTTCTTCTTTCTTTCTTCTTTCTTTGTTTCTTCTTTCTCTCTTGTTTCTTTCTTCTTTCTTTGTTTCTTCTTTCTTCTTTTTTTTTTCTTCTTTCTTCTTTCTTTGTTTCTTCTTTCTTTCTTCTTTCTTTGTTTCTTCTTTCCTTCTTCTTTCTTTCTTCTTTCTTTTTTCTTTCTTCTTTCTTTTGCTTTCTTTCTTCTTTCTTTCTTCTTTCTTTCTTCTTTCTTTCTTATTTCTTTTACTTTCTTTCTTCTTTGTTTCTTCTTTCTCTCTTCTTTCTTTCTTCTTTCTTTGTTTCTTCTTTCTTCTTTCTTTCTTTTTTCTTTCTTTCTTCTTTCTTTCTTCTTTCTTTGTTTCTTCTTTCTTTGTTTCTTCTTTCTTTCTTCTTTCTTTGTTTCTTCTTTCTTTGTTTCTTCATTCTTTCTTATTTCTTTCTTCTTTCTTTCTTCTTTCTTTCTTCTTTCTTTCTTCTTTCTTTCTTTCTTATTTCTTTTGCGTTCTTTCTTCTTTCCTTCTTCTTTCATTGTTTCTTCTTTCTTTCTTCGTTCTTTCTTCTTTCTTTTGCTTTATTTCTTCTTTCTTTTTTTATTCTTTCTTACTTTCTTCTTTCTTTCTTCTTTCTTTTGCTTTCTTTCCTCTTTTTCTTTCTTCTTTCTTTATTTCTTCTTTTTTTGTTTCTTCTTTCTTTGTTTCTTCTTTCTCTCTTCTTTGTTTCTTCTTTCTTTCCTCTTTCTTTTACTTTCTTTCTTCTTTCTTTATTCTTTTTTCTTCTTTCTTTCTTCTTTCTTTCTGACTTCTTTCTGACTTCTTTCTTACTTCTTTCTAACTTCTTTCTTTCTTCTTTCTTTCTTCTTTCTTTCTTCTTTCTTTCTTCTTTCTTTCTTCTTTCTTTGTTTCTTCTTTCTTCTTTCTTTGTTTCTTCTTTCTTTCTTCTTTCTTTGTTTCTTCTTTCTTCTTTCTTTGTTTCTTCTTTGTTTCTTCTTTCTTTCTTCTTTCTTTGTTTCTTCTTTCTTTCTTCTTTCTTTCTGCTTTCTTTCTTCTTTCTTTCTTCTTTCTTTCTTCTTTCTTCTTTCTTTCTTCTTTCTTTTGCTTTCTTTCTTCTTTCTTTCTTCTTTCTTTCTTCTTTCTTTCTTCTTTCTTTCTTCTTTCTTTCTTCTTTCTTTCTTCTTTCTTTTGCTTTCTTTCTTCTTTCTTTCATATTTCTCTCTTCTTTGTTTCTTCTTTCTTTCTTCTTTCTTTCTTCTTTCTTTCTTCTTTCTTTCTTCTTTCTTTCTTCTTTCTTTTACTTTCTTTCTTCTTTCTTTCTTCTTTCTTTCTTCTTTCATTCTTCTTTCTTTCTTCTTTCTTCCTTCTCTCTTCCTTCTCTCTTCCTTCTTTCTTCCTTCTTTCTTTCTTCTTTCTTTGTTTCTTCTTTCTTTCTTCTTTCTTTCTTCTTTCTTTCTTCTTTCTTTCTTCTTTCTTTTGCTTTCTTTCTTCTTTCTTTTTTTCTTCTTTCTTTCTTTCTTCTTTCTTTTGCTTTCTTTCTTCTTTCTTTTTTTCTTCTTTCTTTCTTTTTTCTTTCATCTTTCTTACTTTCTTCTTTCTTTCTTCTTACTTTCTTCTTTGTTTCTTCTTTCTTTCTTCTTTCTTTCTTCTTTCTTTGTTTCTTCTTTCTTTCTTCTTTCTTTCTTCTTTCTTTCTTCTTTCTTTCTTCTTTCAATCTTTCTTATTTCTTACTTCTTTCTTTCTTCTTTCTTTGTTTCTTCTTTCTTTCTTCTTTCTTTGTTTCTTCTTTCTTTCTTCTCTTTGTTTCTTCTTTCTTTCTTCTTTCTTTCTTCTTTCTTAGTTTCTTCTTTCCTTCTTTCTTTCTTCTTTCTTTATTCTTTGTTTCTTCTTTCTTTCTTCTTTCTTTCTTCTTTCTTAGTTTCTTCTTTCCTTCTTCTTTCTTTCTTCTTTCTTTATTCTTTCTTTCTTCTTTCTTTCTTCTTTCTTTCTTCTTTCTTTCTTATTTCCTTCTTCTTTCTTTCTTATTTCCTTCTTCTTTCTTTCTTCTTTCTTTCTTCTTTATTTCTTCTTTCTTTCTTCTTTCTTTCTTTCTTCTTTCTTCTTCCTTTGTTTCTTCTTTCTTTCTTCTTTCTTTGTTTCTTCTATCTTTTTTCTTTTTTTCTTCTTTCTTTCTTCTTTCTTTATTTCTTCTTTCTTTCTTCTTTCTTTCTTCTTTATTTGTTTCTTCTTTCTTACTTCTTTCTTTCTTCTTTCTTTCTTCTTTCTTTCTTCTTTCTTTCTTCTTTCTTTCTTCTTTCTTTCTTCTTTCTTTGTTTCTTCTTTCTTTCTTCGTTCTTTCTTCTTTCTTCTTTCCTTCTTCTTTCTTTCTTCTTTCTTTTGCTTTCTTTCTTCTTTCTTTCTTCTTTCTTTGTTTCTTCTTTCTTTCTTCGTACTTTCTTCGTTCTTTCTTCTTTCTTCTTTCTTTATTCTTTCTTTCTTTCTTATTTCCTTCTTCTCTCTTTCTTCTCTCTTTCTTCTTTCTTTCTTCTTTCTTTCTTCTTTCTTTGTTTCTTCTTTCTTCTTTCTTTGTTTCTTCTTTCTTTCTTCTTTCTTTGTTTCTTCTTTCTTCTTTCTTTGTTTCTTCGTTCTTTCTTCTTTCTTTGTTTCTTCTTTCTTTCTTCTTTCTTTCTTCTTTCTTTGTTTCTTCTTTCTTTCTTCTTTCTTTCTTTCTTCTTTCTTTCTTCTTTCTTTCTTCTTTCTTTCTTCTTTCTTTCTTCTTTCTTTCTTCTTTCTTTGTTTCTTCTTTCTTTCTTCTTTCTTTCTTCTTTCTTTCTTCATTCTTTCTTCTTTCTTTCTTCTTTCTTTCTTCTTTCATTGTTTCTTATTTCTTTCTCCTTTCTTTTGCTTTCTTTCATCTTTCTTTCTTCTTTCATTGTTTCTTATTTCTTTCTTTTTTTCTTCTTTCTTTCTTTCTTCTTTCTTTCTTCTTTCTTTTGCTTTCTTTCTTCTTCCATTCTTTCTTCTTTCTTTCGTTTTTCTTTCATCTTTCTTACTTTCTTCTTTCTTTATTCTTACTTTCTTCTTTGTTTCTTCTTTCTTCTTTTTCTTTCTTCTTTCTTTCTTCTTTCTTTCTTCTTACTTTCTTCTTTCTTTGTTTCTTCTTTCTCTCTTATTTGTTTCTTCTTTCTTTCTTCTTTCTTTCCTCTTTCTACATACTTTCTTTCTTCTTTCTTTCTTCTTTCCTTCTTCTTTCTTTCTTCTTTCTTTCTTCTTTGTTTCTTCTTTCTTTCTTCTTTCTTTCTTTCTTCTTTCTTCTTTCTTTGTTTCTTCTTTCTTCTTTCTTTGTTTCTTCTTTCTTCTTTCTTTGTTTCTTCTTACTTTCTTCTTTCTTTGTTTCTTCTTTCTTCTTTCTTTGTTTCTTCTTTCTTTCTTCTTTCTTTGTTTCTTCTTTCTTTCTTCTTTCTTTCTTCTTTCTTTGTTTCTTCTTTCTTTCTTCTTTCTTTGTTTCTTCTTTCTTTCTTCTTTCTTTCTTCTTTCTTTGTTTCTTCTTTCTTTCTTCTTTCTTCTTTCTTTCTTTCTTCTTTCTTTCTTCTTTCTTTGTTTCTTCTTTCTTTCTTCTTTCTTTCTTCTTTCTTTCATATTTCTTTCTTCTTTCTTTCTTCTTTCTTTCATATTTCTTTCTACTTTCCTTCTTCTTTCTTTCATATTTCTTTCTTCTTCTTTCTTCTTTCTTTCATATTTCTTTCTTCTTTCCTTCTTCTTTCTTTCATATTTCTTTCTTCTTTCTTTCTTCTTTCTTTCTTCTTTCTTTTGCTTTCTTTCTTCTTTCTTCTTTTTTTCTTCTTTCTTTCTTCTTTCTTTCTTCTTCCTTTCTTCTTCCTTTCTTCTTTCTTTCCTCTTTCTTTCTTCTTTCTTTCTTCTTTCTTTGCTTTCTTTCTTCTTTGTTTCTTCTTTCTTTCTTCTTTCTTCTTTCTTTCTTCTTTCTTTCATATTTCTTTCTTCTTTCTTTTACTTTCTTTCTTCTCTCTTCCTTCTCTCTTCCTTCTTTCTTCCTTCTTTCTTTCTTCTTTCTTTCTTCTTACTTTCTGCTTTCTTTCTGCTTTCTATCTTCTTTCTTTTGCTTTCTTTCTTCTTTCTTTGTTTCTTCTTTGTTTCTTCTTTCTTTCTTCTTTCTTTTACTTTCTTTCTTCTTTCTTTCTTCTTTCTTTCTTCTCTCTTCCTTCTCTCTTCCTTCTTTCTTCCTTCTTTCTTTCTTCTTTCTTTCTTCTTTCTTTCTGCTTTCTTTCTGCTTTCTTTCTTCTTTCTTTTGCTTTCTTTCTTCTTTCTTTGTTTCTTCTTTGTTTCTTCTTTCTTTCTTCTTTCTTTGTTTCTTCTTTCTTTCTTCTTTCTTTCTTCTTTCTTTCTTCTTTCTTTCTTCTTTCTTTCTTCTTTCTTTTGCTTTCTTTCTTCTTTCTTTTTTTCTTCTTTCTTTCTTTCTTCTTTCTTTTGCTATCTTTCTTCTTTCTTTTTTTCTTCTTTCTTTTTCTTTCATCTTTCTTACTTTCTTCTTTCTTTCTTCTTACTTTCTTCTTTGTTTCTTCTTTGTTTCTTCTTTCATTCTTCTTTCTTTCTTCTTTCTTCCTTCTCTCTTCTTTCTTTCTTCCTTCTTTCTTCCTTCTTTCTTCCTTCTTTCTTTCTTCTTTCTTTCTTCTTTCTTTCTTCTTTCTTACTTCTTTCTTACTTCTTTCTTACTTCTTTCTAACTTCTTTCTTTCTTCTTTCTTTCTTCTTTCTTCCTTCTTTCTTCCTTCTTTCTTCCTTCTTTCTTTCTTTCTTTCTTCTTTCTTTCTTCTTTCTTACTTCCTTCTATCTTCTTTCTAACTTCTTTCTTTCTTCTTTCTTTCTTCTTTCTTCCTTCTTTCTTCCTTCTTTCTTCCTTCTTTCTTTCTTCTTTCTTTCTGCTTTCTTTCTTCTTAGTTTCTTCTTTCTTTCTTTTTTCTTTCTTCTTTCTTTCTTCTTTCTTTCTTCTTTCTTTCTTCTTTCTTTCTTCTTTCTTTCTTCTTTCTTTTGCTTTCTTTCTTCTTTCTTTCTTTGTTTCTACTTTCTTTCTTCTTTCTTTCTTCTCTTTCTTCTTTCTTTGTTTCTTCTTTCTTCTTTCTTTCTTTCTACTTTCTTTCTTCTTTCTTTCATATTCCTTTCTTCTTTCTTTCTTCTTTCTTTCATATTTCTTTTTCTTTCTTTCTTCTTTCTTTCTTCTTTATTTCTTCTTTCTTTCTTCTTTCTTTCTTCTTTCTTTCTTCTTTCATTCTTTCTTCTTTCTTTCTTCTTTCTTTGTTTCTTCTTTCTCTCTTGTTTCTTTCTTCTTTCTTTGTTTCTTCTTTCTTCTTTTTTTTTTCTTCTTTCTTCTTTCTTTGTTTCTTCTTTCTTTCTTCTTTCTTTGTTTCTTCTTTCCTTCTTCTTTCTTTCTTCTTTCTTTTTTCTTTCTTCTTTCTTTTGCTTTCTTTCTTCTTTCTTTCTTCTTTCTTTCTTCTTTCTTTCTTATTTCTTTTACTTTCTTTCTTCTTTGTTTCTTCTTTCTCTCTTCTTTCTTTCTTCTTTCTTTGTTTCTTCTTTCTTTCTTTTTTCTTTCTTTCTTCTTTCTTTCTTCTTTCTTTGTTTCTTCTTTCTTTGTTTCTTCTTTCTTTCTTCTTTCTTTGTTTCTTTCTTTGTTTCTTCATTCTTTCTTATTTCTTTCTTCTTTCTTTCTTCTTTCTTTCTTCTTTCTTTCTTCTTTCTTTCTTTCTTATTTCTTTTGCGTTCTTTCTTCTTTCCTTCTTCTTTCATTGTTTCTTCTTTCTTTCTTCGTTCTTCTTCTTTCTTTTGCTTTATTTCTTCTTTCTTTTTTTATTCTTTCTTACTTTCTTCTTTCTTTCTTCTTTCTTTTGCTTTCTTTCCTCTTTTTCTTTCTTCTTTCTTTATTTCTTCTTTTTTTGTTTCTTCTTTCTTTGTTTCTTCTTTCTCTCTTCTTTGTTTCTTCTTTCTTTCCTCTTTCTTTTATTTTCTTTCTTCTTTCTTTATTCTTTTTTCTTCTTTCTTTCTTCTTTCTTTCTGACTTCTTTCTGACTTCTTTCTTACTTCTTTCTAACTTCTTTCTTTCTTCTTTCTTTCTTCTTTCTTTCTTCTTTCTTTCTTCTTTCTTTCTTCTTTCTTTGTTTCTTCTTTCTTCTTTCTTTGTTTCTTCTTTCTTTCTTCTTTCTTTGTTTCTTCTTTCTTCTTTCTTTGTTTCTTCTTTCTTTCTTCTTTCTTTCTTCTTTCTTTGTTTCTTCTTTCTTTCTTCTTTCTTTCTGCTTTCTTTCTTCTTTCTTTCTTCTTTCTTTCTTCTTTCTTCTTTCTTCTTTCTTTCTTCTTTCTTTTGCTTTCTTTCTTCTTTCTTTCTTCTTTCTTTCTTCTTTCTTTCTTCTTTCTTTCTTCTTTCTTTCTTCTTTCTTTCTTCTTTCTTTTGCTTTCTTTCTTCTTTCTTTCATATTTCTCTCTTCTTTGTTTCTTCTTTCTTTCTTCTTTCTTTCTTCTTTCTTTCTTCTTTCTTTCTTCTTTCTTTTACTTTCTTTCTTCTTTCTTTCTTCTTTCTTTCTTCTTTCATTCTTCTTTCTTTCTTCTTTCTTCCTTCTCTCTTCCTTCTCTCTTCCTTCTTTCTTCCTTCTTTCTTTCTTCTTTCTTTGTTTCTTCTTTCTTTCTTCTTTCTTTCTTCTTTCTTTCTTCTTTCTTTCTTCTTTCTTTTGCTTTCTTTCTTCTTTCTTTTTTTCTTCTTTCTTTCTTACTTCTTTCTTTTGCTTTCTTTCTTCTTTCTTTTTTTCTTCTTTCTTTCTTTTTTCTTTCACCTTTCTTACTTTCTTCTTTCTTTCTTCTTACTTTCTTCTTTGTTTCTTCTTTCTTTCTTCTTTCTTTCTTCTTTCTTTGTTTCTTCTTTCTTTCTTCTTTCTTTCTTCTTTCTTTCTTCTTTCTTTCTTCTTTCAATCTTTCTTATTTCTTACTTCTTTCTTTCTTCTTTCTTTGTTTCTTCTTTCTTTCTTCTTTCTTTGTTTCTTCTTTCTTTCTTCTCTTTGTTTCTTCTTTCTTTCTTCTTTCTTTCTTCTTTCTTAGTTTCTTCTTTCCTTCTTCTTTCTTTCTTCTTTCTTTATTCTTTGTTTCTTCTTTCTTTCTTCTTTCTTTCTTCTTTCTTAGTTTCTTCTTTCCTTCTTCTTTCTTTCTTCTTTCTTTATTCTTTCTTTCTTCTTTCTTTCTTCTTTCTTTCTTCTTTCTTTCTTATTTCCTTCTTCTTTCTTTCTTATTTCCTTCTTCTTTCTTTCTTCTTTCTTTCTTCTTTATTTTCTTCTTTCTTCTTTCTTTCTTTCTTCTTTCTTCTTCCTTTGTTTCTTCTTTCTTTCTTCTTTCTTTGTTTCTTCTATCTTTTTTCTTTTTTTCTTCTTTCTTTCTTCTTTCTTTATTTCTTCTTTCTTTCTTCTTTCTTTCTTCTTTATTTGTTTCTTCTTTCTTACTTCTTTCTTTCTTCTTTCTTCTTTCTTTCTTCTTTCTTTCTTCTTTCTTTCTTCTTTCTTTCTTCTTTCTTTGTTTCTTCTTTCTTTCTTCGTTCTTTCTTCTTTCTTCTTTCCTTCTTCTTTCTTTCTTCTTTCTTTTGCTTTCTTTCTTCTTTCTTTCTTCTTTCTTTGTTTCTTCTTTCTTTCTTCGTACTTTCTTCGTTCTTTCTTCTTTCTTCTTTCTTTATTCTTTCTTTCTTTCTTATTTCCTTCTTCTCTCTTTCTTCTCTCTTTCTTCTTTCTTTCTTCTTTCTTTCTTCTTTCTTTGTTTCTTCTTTCTTCTTTTTTTGTTTCTTCTTTCTTTCTTCTTTCTTTGTTTCTTCTTTCTTCTTTCTTTGTTTCTTCGTTCTTTCTTCTTTCTTTGTTTCTTCTTTCTTTCTTCTTTCTTTCTTCTTTCTTTGTTTCTTCTTTCTTTCTTCTTTCTTTCTTTCTTCTTTCTTTCTTCTTTCTTTCTTCTTTCTTTCTTCTTTCTTTCTTCTTTCTTTCTTCTTTCTTTGTTTCTTCTTTCTTTCTTCTTTCTTTCTTCTTTCTTTCTTCATTCTTTCTTCTTTCTTTCTTCTTTCTTTCTTCTTTCATTGTTTCTTATTTCTTTCTCCTTTCTTTTGCTTTCTTTCATCTTTCTTTCTTCTTTCATTGTTTCTTATTTCTTTCTTTTTTTCTTCTTTCTTTCTTTCTTCTTTCTTTCTTCTTTCTTTTGCTTTCTTTCTTCTTCCATTCTTTCTTCTTTCTTTCGTTTTTCTTTCATCTTTCTTACTTTCTTCTTTCTTTATTCTTACTTTCTTCTTTGTTTCTTCTTTCTTCTTTTTCTTTCTTCTTTCTTTCTTCTTTCTTTCTTCTTACTTTCTTCTTTCTTTGTTTCTTCTTTCTCTCTTATTTGTTTCTTCTTTCTTTCTTCTTTCTTTCCTCTTTCTACATACTTTCTTTCTTCTTTCTTTCTTCTTTCCTTCTTCTTTCTTTCTTCTTTCTTTCTTCTTTGTTTCTTCTTTCTTTCTTCTTTCTTTCTTTCTTCTTTCTTCTTTCTTTGTTTCTTCTTTCTTTCTTCTTTCTTTGTTTCTTCTTTCTTCTTTCTTTGTTTCTTCTTACTTTCTTCTTTCTTTGTTTCTTCTTTCTTCTTTCTTTGTTTCTTCTTTCTTTCTTCTTTCTTTGTTTCTTCTTTCTTTCTTCTTTCTTTCTTCTTTCTTTGTTTCTTCTTTCTTTCTTCTTTCTTTGTTTCTTCTTTCTTTCTTCTTTCTTTCTTCTTTCTTTGTTTCTTCTTTCTTTCTTCTTTCTTTCTTCTTTCTTTCTTTCTTCTTTCTTTCTTCTTTCTTTGTTTCTTCTTTCTTTCTTCTTTCTTTCTTCTTTCTTTCATATTTCTTTCTTCTTTCTTTCTTCTTTCTTTCATATTTCTTTCTACTTTCCTTCTTCTTTCTTTCATATTTCTTTCTTCTTTCTTTCTTCTTTCTTCATATTTCTTTCTTCTTTCCTTCTTCTTTCTTTCATATTTCTTTCTTCTTTCTTTCTTCTTACTTTCTTCTTTCTTTTGCTTTCTTTCTTCTTTCTTCTTTTTTTCTTCTTTCTTTCTTCTTTCTTTCTTCTTCCTTTCTTCTTCCTTTCTTCTTTCTTTCCTCTTTCTTTCTTCTTTCTTTCTTTATTCTTTTGCTTTCTTTCTTCTTTGTTTCTTCTTTCTTTCTTCTTTCTTCTTTCTTTCTTCTTTCTTTCATATTTCTTTCTTCTTTCTTTTACTTTCTTTCTTCTTTGTTTCTTCTTTCTTTCTTCTTACTTTCTTCTTTCTTTCTTCTTTCTTTCTTCTTTCTTTCTTCTTTCTTTCTTCTTTCTTTCTTCTTTCTTTTACTTTCTTTAGTCTTTCTTTCCTCTTTCTTTCTTCTTTCTTTCTTCTTCCTTTCTGCATTCTTTCTTCTTTCTTTCTTCTTTCTTTCTTCTTTCTTTCTTCTTTCTTTGTTTCTTCTTTCTTCTTTCTTTGTTTCTTCTTTCTTTCTTCTTTCTTTGTTTCTTCTTTCTTCTTTCTTTGTTTCTTCTTTCTTTCTTCTTTCTTTCTTCTTTCTTTGTTTCTTCTTTCTTTCTTCTTTCTTTCTGCTTTCTTTCTTCTTTCTTTCTTCTTTCTTTCTTCTTTCTTCTTTCTTTCTTCTTTCTTTTGCTTTCTTTCTTCTTTCTTTCTTCTTTCTTTCTTCTTTCTTTCTTCTTTCTTTCTTCTTTCTTTCTTCTTTCTTTCTTCTTTCTTTTGCTTTCTTTCTTCTTTCTTTCATATTTCTCTCTTCTTTGTTTCTTCTTTCTTTCTTCTTTCTTTCTTCTTTCTTTCTTCTTTCTTTCTTCTTTCTTTCTTCTTTCTTTTACTTTCTTTCTTCTTTCTTTCTTCTTTCTTTCTTCTTTCATTCTTCTTTCTTTCTTCTTTCTTCCTTCTCTCTTCCTTCTCTCTTCCTTCTTTCTTCCTTCTTTCTTTCTTCTTTCTTTGTTTCTTCTTTCTTTCTTCTTTCTTTCTTCTTTCTTTCTTCTTTCTTTCTTCTTTCTTTTGCTTTCTTTCTTCTTTCTTTTTTTCTTCTTTCTTTCTTTCTTCTTTCTTTTGCTTTCTTTCTTCTTTCTTTTTTTCTTCTTTCTTTCTTTTTTCTTTCATCTTTCTTACTTTCTTCTTTCTTTCTTCTTACTTTCTTCTTTGTTTCTTCTTTCTTTCTTCTTTCTTTCTTCTTTCTTTGTTTCTTCTTTCTTTCTTCTTTCTTTCTTCTTTCTTTCTTCTTTCTTTCTTCTTTCAATCTTTCTTATTTCTTACTTCTTTCTTTCTTCTTTCTTTGTTTCTTCTTTCTTTCTTCTTTCTTTGTTTCTTCTTTCTTTCTTCTCTTTGTTTCTTCTTTCTTTCTTCTTTCTTTCTTCTTTCTTAGTTTCTTCTTTCCTTCTTCTTTCTTTCTTCTTTCTTTATTCTTTGTTTCTTCTTTCTTTCTTCTTTCTTTCTTCTTTCTTAGTTTCTTCTTTCCTTCTTCTTTCTTTCTTCTTTCTTTATTCTTTCTTTCTTCTTTCTTTCTTCTTTCTTTCTTCTTTATTTCTTATTTCCTTCTTCTTTCTTTCTTATTTCCTTCTTCTTTCTTTCTTCTTTCTTTCTTCTTTATTTCTTCTTTCTTTCTTCTTTCTTTCTTTCTTCTTTCTTCTTCCTTTGTTTCTTCTTTCTTTCTTCTTTCTTTGTTTCTTCTATCTTTTTTCTTTTTTTCTTCTTTCTTTCTTCTTTCTTTATTTCTTCTTTCTTCTTTCTTTCTTCTTTATTTGTTTCTTCTTTCTTACTTCTTTCTTTCTTCTTTCTTTCTTCTTTCTTTCTTCTTTCTTTCTTCTTTCTTTCTTCTTTCTTTCTTCTTTCTTTGTTTCTTCTTTCTTTCTTCGTTCTTTCTTCTTTCTTCTTTCCTTCTTCTTTCTTTCTTCTTTCTTTTGCTTTCTTTCTTCTTTCTTTCTTCTTTCTTTGTTTCTTCTTTCTTTCTTCGTACTTTCTTCGTTCTTTCTTCTTTCTTCTTTCTTTATTCTTTCTTTCTTTCTTATTTCCTTCTTCTCTCTTTCTTCTCTCTTTCTTCTTTCTTTCTTCTTTCTTTCTTCTTTCTTTGTTTCTTCTTTCTTCTTTCTTTGTTTCTTCTTTCTTTCTTCTTTCTTTGTTTCTTCTTTCTTCTTTCTTTGTTTCTTCGTTCTTTCTTCTTTCTTTGTTTCTTCTTTCTTTCTTCTTTCTTTCTTCTTTCTTTGTTTCTTCTTTCTTTCTTCTTTCTTTCTTTCTTCTTTCTTTCTTCTTTCTTTCTTCTTTCTTTCTTCTTTCTTTCTTCTTTCTTTCTCCTTTCTTTGTTTCTTCTTTCTTTCTTCTTTCTTTCTTCTTTCTTTCTTCATTCTTTCTTCTTTCTTTCTTCTTTCTTTCTTCTTTCATTGTTTCTTATTTCTTTCTCCTTTCTTTTGCTTTCTTTCATCTTTCTTTCTTCTTTCATTGTTTCTTATTTCTTTCTTTTTTTCTTCTTTCTTTCTTTCTTCTTTCTTTCTTCTTTCTTTTGCTTTCTTTCTTCTTCCATTCTTTCTTCTTTCTTTCGTTTTTCTTTCATCTTTCTTACTTTCTTCTTTCTTTATTCTTACTTTCTTCTTTGTTTCTTCTTTCTTCTTTTTCTTTCTTCTTTCTTTCTTCTTTCTTTCTTCTTACTTTCTTCTTTCTTTGTTTCTTCTTTCTCTCTTATTTGTTTCTTCTTTCTTTCTTCTTTCTTTCCTCTTTCTACATACTTTCTTTCTTCTTTCTTTCTTCTTTCCTTCTTCTTTCTTTCTTCTTTCTTTCTTCTTTGTTTCTTCTTTCTTTCTTCTTTCTTTCTTTCTTCTTTCTTCTTTCTTTGTTTCTTCTTTCTTTCTTCTTTCTTTGTTTCTTCTTTCTTCTTTCTTTGTTTCTTCTTACTTTCTTCTTTCTTTGTTTCTTCTTTCTTCTTTCTTTGTTTCTTCTTTCTTTCTTCTTTCTTTGTTTCTTCTTTCTTTCTTCTTTCTTTCTTCTTTCTTTGTTTCTTCTTTCTTTCTTCTTTCTTTGTTTCTTCTTTCTTTCTTCTTTCTTTCTTCTTTCTTTGTTTCTTCTTTCTTTCTTCTTTCTTTCTTCTTTCTTTCTTTCTTCTTTCTTTCTTCTTTCTTTGTTTCTTCTTTCTTTCTTCTTTCTTTCTTCTTTCTTTCATATTTCTTTCTTCTTTCTTTCTTCTTTCTTTCATATTTCTTTCTACTTTCCTTCTTCTTTCTTTCATATTTCTTTCTTCTTTCTTTCTTCTTTCTTTCATATTTCTTTCTTCTTTCCTTCTTCTTTCTTTCATATTTCTTTCTTCTTTCTTTCTTCTTTCTTTCTTCTTTCTTTTGCTTTCTTTCTTCTTTCTTCTTTTTTTCTTCTTTCTTTCTTCTTTCTTTCTTCTTCCTTTCTTCTTCCTTTCTTCTTTCTTTCCTCTTTCTTTCTTCTTTCTTTCTTTATTCTTTTGCTTTCTTTCTTCTTTGTTTCTTCTTTCTTTCTTCTTTCTTCTTTCTTTCTTCTTTCTTTCATATTTCTTTCTTCTTTCTTTTACTTTCTGTCTTCTTTGTTTCTTCTTTCTTTCTTCTTACTTTCTTCTTTCTTTCTTCTTTCTTTCTTCTTTCTTTCTTCTTTCTTTCTTCTTTCTTTCTTCTTTCTTTTACTTTCTTTAGTCTTTCTTTCCTCTTTCTTTCTTCTTTCTTTCTTCTTCCTTTCTGCATTCTTTCTTCTTTCTTTCTTCTTTCTTTCTTCTTACTTTCTTCTTTCTTTGTTTCTTCTTTCTCTCTTCTTTGTTTCTTCTTTCTTTCTTCTTTCTTTCCTCTTTCTTATACTTTCTTTCTTCTTTCTTTCTTCTTTCTTTCTTCTTTCTTTCTTCTTTCTTTCTTCTTTCTTTGTTTCTTCTTTCTTTCTTCTTTCTTTGTTTCTTCTTTCTTTCTTCTTTCTTTGTTTCTTCTTTCTTCTTTCTTTATTTCTTCTTTCTTTCTTCTTTCTTTGTTTCTTCTTTCTTCTTTCTTTCTTCTTTCTTCGTTTCTTCTTTCTTTCTTCTTTCTTTCTTCTTTCTTTCATATTTCTTTCCTATTTCTTTCTTCTTTCTTTCATATTTCTTTCTTCTTTCTTTCTTCTTTCTTTCTTCTTACTTTTGCTTTCTTTCTTCTTTGTTTCTTCTTTCTTTCTTCTTTCTTTCTTCTTTCTTTCTTCTTCCTTTCTTCTTTCTTTCTTCTTTCTTTCTTCTTTCTTTCTTCTTTCTTTTGCTTTCTTTCTTCTTTGTTTCTTCTTTCTTTCTTCTTTCTTTCTTCTTTCTTTCTTCTTTCTTTCTTCTTTCTTTCTTCTTTCTTTCTTCTTTCTTTCTTCTTTCTTTCTTCTTTCTTTCTTCTTCCTTTCTTCTTTCTTTCTTCTTTCTTTTTTTTCTTCTTTCTTTCTTTCTTCTTTCTTTCTGCTTTCTTTCTTCTTTCTTTCTTCTTTCTTTCTTCTTACTTTCTTCTTTCTTTGTTTCTTCTTTCTCTCTTCTTTGTTTCTTCTTTCTTTCTTCTTTCTTTCCTCTTTCTTATACTTTCTTTCTTCTTTCTTTCTTCTTTCTTTCTTCTTTCTTTCTTCTTTCTTTCTTCTTTCTTTGTTTCTTCTTTCTTTCTTCTTTCTTTGTTTCTTCTTTCTTTCTTCTTTCTTTGTTTCTTCTTTCTTCTTTCTTTGTTTCTTCTTTCTTTCTTCTTTCTTTGTTTCTTCTTTCTTCTTTCCTTATTTCTTCTTTCTTTCTTCTTTCTTTGTTTCTTCTTTCTTTCTTCTTTCTTTCTTCTTTCTTTGTTTCTTCTTTCTTTCTTCTTTCTTTCTTCTTTCTTTCATATTTCTTTCTTCTTTCTTTCTTCTTTCTTTCATATTTCTTTCTTCTTTCTTTCTTCTTTCTTTCTTCTTTCTTTCTTCTTTCTTTTGCTTTCCTTCTTCTTTCTTTCTTCTTTGCTTCTCTTTCTTTCTTCTTTCTTTCTTCTTTCTTTCTTCTTTCTTTCTTCTTTCTTTTGCTTTCTTTCTTCTTTGTTTCTTCTTTCTTTCTTCTTTCTTTCTTCTTTCTTTCTTCTTTCTTTTACTTTCTTTCTTCTTTGTTTCTTCTTTCTTTCTTCTTTCTTTCTTCTTTCTTTCTTCTTCCTTTCTTCTTTCTTTCTTCTTCCTTTTTTTTCTTCTTTCTTTCTTTCTTCTTTCTTTCTTCTTTCTTTCTGCTTTCTTTCTTCTTTCTTTCTTCTTTCTTTCTTCTTTCTTTCATATTTCTCTCTTCTTTGTTTCTTCTTTGTTTCTTCTTTCTTTCTTCTTTCTTTCTTCTTTCTTTTACTTTCTTTCTTCTTTCTTTCTTCTTTGTTTCTTCTTTCTTTCTTCTTTCTTTCTTCTTTCTTTCTTCTTTCTTTCTTCATTTTTTCTTATTTCTTTCTTCTTTCTTTCTTCTTTCTTTCTTTCTTCTTTCTTTCTTCTTTCTTACTTCTTTCTTACTTCTTTCTTACTTCTTTCTAACTTCGTTCTTTCTTCTTTCTTCCTTCTTTCTTCCTTCTTTCTTTCTTCTTTCTTTCTTCATTCTTTCTTATTTCTTTTACTTTCTTTCTTCTATGTTTCTTCTTTCTTTCTTCTTTCTTTCTTCTTTCTTTCTTCTTTCTTTCTTCTTTCTTTTGCTTTCTTTCTTCTTTCTTTCTTCTTTCTTTCTTCTTTCTTTCTTCTTTCTTCCTTCTTTCTTCCTTCTTTCTTCCTTCTTTCTTCCTTCTTTCTTCCTTCTTTCATTCTTCTTTCTTTCTTTCTTCTTTCTTTTACTTTCTTCTTTCTTTCTTCTTTCTTTCTTCTTTCTTTCTTCTTTCTTCCTTCTTTCTTCCTTCTTTCTTCCTTCTTTCTTTCTACTTTCTTTCTGCTTTCTTTCTGCTATCTTTCTGCTTTCTTTCTGCTTTATTTCTTCTTTCTTTTGCTTTCTTTCTTCTTACTTTGTTTCTTCTTTGTTTCTTCTTTCTTTCTACTTTCTTTCTTCTTTCTTTCTTCTTTCTTTCTTCTTTCTTCTTCTTTCTTCCTTCTTTCTTCCTTCTTTCTTCCTTCTTTCTTCCTTCTTTCTTCCTTCTTTCATTCTTCTTTCTTTCTTTCTTCTTTCTTTTACTTTCTTCTTTCTTTCTTCTTTCTTTCTTCTTTCTTTCTTCTTTCTTCCTTCTTTCTTCCTTCTTTCTTCCTTCTTTCTTTCTACTTTCTTTCTGCTTTCTTTCTGCTATCTTTCTGCTTTCTTTCTGCTTTATTTCTTCTTTCTTTTGCTTTCTTTCTTCTTTCTTTGTTTCTTCTTTCTTTCTTCTTTCTTTGTTTCTTCTTTCTTCTTTCCTTATTTCTTCTTTCTTTCTTCTTTCTTTGTTTCTTCTTTCTTTCTTCTTTCTTTCTTCTTTCTTTGTTTCTTCTTTCTTTCTTCTTTCTTTCTTCTTTCTTTCATATTTCTTTCTTCTTTCTTTCTTCTTTCTTTCATATTTCTTTCTTCTTTCTTTCTTCTTTCTTTCTTCTTTCTTTCTTCTTTCTTTTGCTTTCTTTCTTCTTTCTTTCTTCTTTGCTTCTTCTTTCTTTCTTCTTTCTTTCTTCTTTCTTTCTTCTTTCTTTCTTCTTTCTTTTGCTTTCTTTCTTCTTTGTTTCTTCTTTCTTTCTTCTTTCTTTCTTCTTTCTTTCTTCTTTCTTTTACTTTCTTTCTTCTTTGTTTCTTCTTTCTTTCTTCTTTCTTTCTTCTTTCTTTCTTCTTCCTTTCTTCTTTCTTTCTTCTTCCTTTTTTTTCTTCTTTCTTTCTTTCTTCTTTCTTTCTTCTTTCTTTCTGCTTTCTTTCTTCTTTCTTTCTTCTTTCTTTCTTCTTTCTTTCATATTTCTCTCTTCTTTGTTTCTTCTTTGTTTCTTCTTTCTTTCTTCTTTCTTTCTTCTTTCTTTTACTTTCTTTCTTCTTTCTTTCTTCTTTGTTTCTTCTTTCTTTCTTCTTTCTTTCTTCTTTCTTTCTTCTTTCTTTCTTCATTTTTTCTTATTTCTTTCTTCTTTCTTTCTTCTTTCTTTCTTTCTTCTTTCTTTCTTCTTTCTTTTTCTTTCTTACTTCTTTCTTACTTCTTTCTAACTTCGTTCTTTCTTCTTTCTTCCTTCTTTCTTCCTTCTTTCTTTCTTCTTTCTTTCTTCATTCTTTCTTATTTCTTTACTTTCTTTCTTCTATGTTTCTTCTTTCTTTCTTCTTTCTTTCTTCTTTCTTTCTTCTTTCTTTCTTCTTTCTTTTGCTTTCTTTCTTCTTTCTTTCTTCTTTCTTTCTTCTTTCTTTCTTCTTTCTTTCTTCTTTCTTTCTTCTTTCTTCCTTCTTTCTTCCTTCTTTCTTCCTTCTTTCTTCCTTCTTTCTTCCTTCTTTCATTCTTCTTTCTTTCTTTCTTCTTTCTTTTACTTTCTTCTTTCTTTCTTCTTTCTTTCTTCTTTCTTTCTTCTTTCTTCCTTCTTTCTTCCTTCTTTCTTCCTTCTTTCTTTCTACTTTCTTTCTGCTTTCTTTCTGCTATCTTTCTGCTTTCTTTCTGCTTTATTTCTTCTTTCTTTTGCTTTCTTTCTTCTTTCTTTGTTTCTTCTTTGTTTCTTCTTTCTTTCTACTTTCTTTCTTCTTTCTTTCTTCTTTCTTTCTTCTTTCTTTTGCTTTCTTTCTTCTTTCTTTTTTTCTTCTTTCTTTCTTTCTTCTTTCTTTTGCTTTCTTTCTTCTTTCTTTTTTTCTTCTTTCTTTCTTTTTTCTTTCATTTTTCTTACTTTCTTCTTTCTTTCTTCTTTCTTTCTTCTTTCTTTCTTCTTTCTTTCTTCTTTCTTTCTTCTTTATTCTTTCTTCTTTATTCTTTCTTTCTTCTTTCTTTCTTCTTTCTTTCTTCTTTCTTTCTTCTTTCTTCCTTCTTTCTTCCTTCTTTCTTCCTTCTTTCTTCCTTCTTTCTTCCTTCTTTCATTCTTCTTTCTTTCTTTCTTCTTTCTTTTACTTTCTTCTTTCTTTCTTCTTTCTTTCTTCTTTCTTTCTTCTTTCTTCCTTCTTTCTTCCTTCTTTCTTCCTTCTTTGTTTCTACTTTCTTTCTGCTTTCTTTCTGCTATCTTTGTTTCTTCTTTCTTCTTTCTTTGTTTCTTCTTTCTTTCTTCTTTCTTTCTTCTTTCTTTCTTCTTTCTTTCTTCTTTCTTTGTTTCTTCTTTCTTTCTTATTTCTTCTTTCTTTCATATTTCTTTGTTCTTTCTTTCTTCTTTCTTTCTTCTTTCTTTCTTCTTTCTTTCTTCTTTCTTTCTTCTTTCTTTCTCCTTTCTTTTGATTTCTTTCTTCTTTATTTCTTCTTTCTTTCTTCTTTCTTTCTTCTTTCTTTGTTCTTTCTTTCTTCTTTCTTTGTTTCTTCTTTCTTTCTTCTTTCTTTCTTCTTTCTTTCATATTTCTTTAATATTTCTCTCTTCTTTGTTTCTTCTTTCTTTCTTCTTTCTTTCTTCTTTCTTTCTTCTTTCTTTCTTCTTTCTTTTACTTTCTTTCTTCTTTTTTCTTCTTTGTTTCTTCTTTCTTTCTTCTTTATTCTTTCTTCTTTATTCTTTCTTTCTTCTTTCTTTCTTTCTTGTTTTTCTTCTTTCTTCTTTCTTCTTTCTTTCCTATTTCTTTCTTCTTTCTTTCTTCTCTCTTTGTTTCGTCTTTCTTTCTTCTTTCTTTGTTTTTCTTTCTTCTTTCATTGTTTCTTCTTTCTTTCTTCTTTCTTTGTTTCTTCTTTCTTTCTTCTTTCTTTCTTCTTTCTATGTTTCTTCTTTATTTCTTCTTTCTTTCTTATTTCTTTCTTCTTTCTTCTTTCTTTCTTTCTTTTTTCTTCTTTCTTCTTCTTTCTTCTTTCTTCTTTCGTTCTTTCTTCTTTCTTCTTTCTTTCTTTCTTTCTTCTTTCTTTGTTTCTTCTTATTTTCTTCTTTCTTTATTTTGTCTTTCTTTCTTCTTTCTTTGTTTCTTCTTTTCTCTTCTTTCTTTCTTCTTTCTTTGTTTCTTCTTTCTTCTTTCTTTGTTTCTTCTTTCTTTCTTCTTTCTTTGTTTCTTCTTTCTTTCTTCTTTCTTTGTTCTTCTTTCTTCTTTCTTTGTTTCTTCTTTCTTCTTTCTTTGTTTCTTCTTTCTTCTTTCTTTGTTTCTTCTTTCTTTCTTCTTTCTTTCTTCTTTCTTTCTTCTTTCTTTGTTTCTTCTTTCTTTCTTCTTTCTTTCTTCTTTCTTTCATATTTCTTTAATATTTCTCTCTTCTTTGTTTCTTCTTTATTTCTTCTTTGTTTCTTCTTTCTTTCTTTTTTCTTTCTTTCTTCTTTCTTTCTTCTTTCTTTGTTTCTTCTTTCTTTCTTCGTACTTTCTTCGTTCTTTCTTCTTTCTTCTTTCTTTATTCTTTCTTTCTTATTTCCTTCTTCTCTCTTTCTTCTCTCTTCTTCTTCCTTTCTTCTTTCTTTGTTTCTTCTTTCTTCTTTCTTTGTTTCTTCTTTCTTTCTTCTTTCTTTGTTTCTTCTTTCTTTCTTCTTTCTTTCTTCTTTCTTTGTTTCTTCTTTCTTTCTTCTTTCTTTCTTCTTTCTTTGTTTCTTCTTTCTTTCTTCTTTTTTTCTTCTTTCTTTATTCTTTCTTTCTTATTTCCTTCTTCTTTCTTTCTTCTTTCTTTCTTCTTTCTTTTATTCTTTCTTCTTTTTCTTCTTTCTTTCTTTCTTCTTTCTTTCCTTCTTGTTTCTTTCCTCTTTCTTTCTTCTTTCTTTCTTCTTTCTTTCTTCTTTCTTTCTTCTTTCTTTCTTCTTTCTTTCTTCTTTCTTTCTTTCTTCTTTCTTTTACTTTCTTTATTCTTTCTTTCTTCTTTCTTTTACTTTCTTTCTTCTTTCTTTCTTCTTTCTTTCCTCTTTTTTCTTCTTTCTTTCTTCTTTCTTTCTTCTTTCTTGTTTCTCCTTTCTCTCTTCTTTGTTCTTCTTTCTTTCTTCTTTCTTTCTTCTTTCTTTTACTTTCTTTCTTCTTTCTTTCTTCTTTCTTTCTTCTTTCTTTGTTCTTTCTTTCTTTCTTCTTTCTTCTTTCTTTATTTCCTCTTTCTTCTTTCTTTCTTTCTTCTTTCTTTCTTCTTTCTTTGTTTCTTCTTTCTTTCTCCTTTCTTCTTTCTTTGTTTCTTCTTTCTTTCTTCTTTCTTTGTTTCTTCTTTCTTTCTTCTTTCTTTCTTCTTTCTTTGTTTCTTCTTTCTTTCTTCTTTCTTTCCTTCACATTTCTTTGTTCTTTCTTTCTTCTTCTTTCTTCTTCTTCTTTCTTCTTTCTTTCTTCTTTCTTTCTTCTTTCTTCTTTTGCTTTCTTTCTTCTTTGTTTCTTCTTTCTTTCCTCTTTCTTTCTTCTTTCTTTCTTCTTTCTTTCTTCTTTCTTTCTTCTTTCTTTCTTTCTTCTTTCTTTTACTTTCTTTATTCTTTCTTTCCTCTTTCTTTCTTCTTTCTTTCTTCTTTCTTTCTTCTTTCTTTCTTCTTTCTTTCTTCTTTCTTTGTTTCTCCTTTCTCTCTTCTTTGTTTCTTCTTTCTTTCTTCTTTCTTTCTTCTTTCTTTTACTTTCTTTCTTCTTTCTTTCTTCTTTCTTTCTTCTTTCTTTCTTCTTTCTTTCTTTCTTCTTTCTTCTTTCTTTATTTCTTCTTTCTTCTTTCTTTCTTTCTTTCTTCTTTCTTTCTTCTTTCTTTGTTTCTTCTTTCTTTCTCCTTTCTTCTTTCTTTGTTTCTTTCTTTGTTTCTTCTTTCTTTCTTTCTTTCTTTCTTTGTTTCTTCTTTCTTTCTTCTTTCTTTCCTTCATATTTCTTTGTTCTTTCTTTCTTCTTTCTTTCTTCTTTCTTTCTTCTTTCTTTCTTCTTTCTTCTTTTGCTTTCTTTCTTCTTTGTTTCTTCTTTCTTTCTTCTTTCTTTCTTCTTTCTTTCTTCTTTCTTTTACTTTCTTTCTTCTTTCTTTCTTCTTTGTTTCTTCTTTCTTTCTTCTTTCTGTTACTTTCTTTCTTCTTTCTTTCTTCTTTCTTTCTTCTTTCTTTCTTCTTTCTTTCTTCTTTCTTTCTTCTTTCTTTCTTCTTTCTTTCTTTCTTCTTTCTTATTCTTTCTTAATTCTTTCTATCTTCTTTCTTTCTTCTTTCTTTCTTCTTTCTACCTTCTTTCTTCTTCTTTCTAACTTCTTTCTTTCTTCTTTCTTTCTTCTTTCTTTCTTCTTTCTTTCTTCTTTCTTACTTCTTTCTTAATTCTTTCTAACTTCTTTCTTCCTTCTTTCTTTCTCTTTCTTTCCTCTTTCTTTCTTCTTTCTTTTACTTTCTTTCTTCTTTGTTCTTCTTTCTTTTTCTTTCTTTCTTCCTTCTTTCTTACTTCTTTCTTACTTCTTTCTAACTTCTTTCTAACTTCTTTCTTTCCTCTTTCTTTCTTCTTTCTTTTACTTTCTTCCTTCTTTCTTCCTTCTTTCTTTCTTCTTTCTTCCTTCTTTCTTCCTTCTTTCTTTCTTCTTTCTTTCTTCTTTCTTTCTGCTTTCTTTCTGCTTTCTTTCTTCTTTTCTTTGCTTTCTTTCTCTTTCTTTCTTCTTTCTTTCTGCTTTCTTTCTGCTTTCTTTCTTCTTTCTTTTGCTTTCTTTCTGCTTTCTTTGTTTCTTCTTTGTTTCTTTTTTCTTTCTTCTTTCTTTCTGCTTTCTTTCTTCTCTCTTTCTTCTTTCTTTCTTCTTTCTTTTACTTTCTTTCTTCTTTGTTTCTTCTTTCTTTCTTCTTTCTTTCTTCTTTCTTTCTTCTTTCTTTTCTTTCTTCTTTCTTTCTCCTTTCTTACTTCTTTCTTAATTCTTTCTAACTTCTTTCTATCTTCTTTCTTTCTTCTTTCTTTCTTCTTTCTACCTTCTTTCTTCCTTCTTTCTAACTTCTTTCTTCCTTCTTTCTTCCTTCTTTCTTTCTTCTTTCTTTCCTTTTTCTTTCTTCTTTCTTTTACTTTCTTTCTTCTTTGTTTCTTCTTTCTTTCTTCTTCTTTCTTCTTTCTTTCTTCTTTCTTTCTTCTTTCTTTCTTCTTTCTTCTTCTTTCTTTCTTCTTTCTTACTTCTTTCTTCCTTCTTTCTTCCTTCTTTCTTCTTCTTTCTTCTTTCTTTCTTTCTGCTTTCTTTCTGCTTTCTTTCTGCTTTCTTTCTGCTTTCTTTCTTCTTTCTTTGCTTTCTTTCTTCTTTCTTTGTTTCTTCTTTGTTTCTTTTTTCTTTCTTCTTTCTTTATTCTTTCTTTCTTCTTTCTTCCTTCTTTCTTCCTTCTTTCTTTCTTCATTCTTTCTTATTTCTTTTAATTTCTTTCTTCTATGTTTCTTCTTTTCTTTCTTCTTTCTTTCTTCTTTCTTTCTTCTTTCTTTCTTTCTTCTTTCTTTCTTCTTTCTTACTTCTTTCTTACTTCTTTCTAACTTCTTTCTACTTCTTTCTTTCTTCTTTCTTCCTTCTTTCTTCCTTCTTTCTTTCTTCTTTCTTTCTTCATTCTTTCTTATTTCTTTTAATTTCTTTTTCTATGTTTCTTCTTTCTTTCTTCTTTCTTTCTTCTTTCTTTCTTCTTTCTTTCTTTCTTTCTTCTTTCTTCTTCTTTCTTTCTTCTTTCTTTCTTCTTTCTTACTTCTTTCTTACTTCTTTCTAACTTCTTTCTAACTTCTTTCTTTCTTCTTTCTTTCTTCTTTCTTCCTACTTTCTTCCTTCTTTCTTCCTTCTTTCTTTCTGCTTTCTTTCTGCTTTCTTTCTGCTTTCTTTCTGCTTTCTTTTGCTTTCTTTCTTCTTTCTTTGTTTCTTCTTTGTTTCTTTTTTCTTTCTTCTTTCTTTCTTCTTTCTTTCTTCTTTCTTTCTTCTTTCTTACTTCTTTCTTACTTCTTTCTAACTTCTTTCTAAATTCTTTCTAACTTCTTTCTTTCTTCTTTCTTTCTTCTTTCTTCCTTCTTTCTTCCTTCTTTCTTCTTCTTTCTTTCTTCTTTCTTTCTTATTTCTTTTAATTTCTTTCTTCTATGTTTCTTCTTTCTTTCTTCTTTCTTTCTTCTTTCTTTCTTCTTTCTTTCTTTTTCTTTCTTCTTTCTTTTGCTTTTTTTCTTCTTCTTTTTTCTTCTTTCTTTCTTTCTTCTTTCTTTTGCTTTCTTTCTTCTTTCTTTTTTTCTTCTTTTTTCTTTTTCTTTCATCTTTCTTACTTTCTTCTTTCTTTCTTACTTTCTTCTTTGTTTCTTCTTTCTTTCTTCTTTTTTTTCTTCTTTCTTTCTTCTTTCTTTTTTATTTCCTTTTCTTTCTTTCTTCTTTCTTTCTTCTTTCTTTCTTCTTTCTTTATTCTTTCTTTCTTCTTTCTTTGTTTCTTCTTTCTTCTTTCTTTGTTTGTTCTTTCTTTCTTCTTTCTTTGTTTCTTCTTTCTTTCTTCTTTCTTTGTTTCTTCTTTCTTCTTTCTTTGTTTCTTCTTTCTCTCTTCTTTCTTTCTTCTTTCTTTGTTCTTCTTTTCTTCTTTCTTTGTTTCTTCTTTGTTTCTTCTTTCTTTGTTTCTTCTTTCTTTCTTCTTTCTTTCTTCTTTCTTTGTTTCTTCTTTCTTTCTTCTTTCTTTCTTCTTTCTTTATTCTTTCTCTCTTATTTCCTTCTTCTTTCTTTCTTCTTTCTTTCTTCTTTCTTTCTTCTTTCTCTCTTCTTTCTTTCTTCTTTCTTTATCTTTCTTCTTTCTTTGTTTGTTCTTTCTTTGTTTCTTCTTTCTTTCTTCTTTCTTGTTTCTTCTTTCTTTCTTCTTTCTTCTTTCTTTCTTCTTTCTTTCTTCTTTTTTCTTTCTTTCTTCTTTTTCTTCTTTCTTTCTTTCTTCTTTCTTTCCTTCTTCCTTCTTTCCTCTTTCTTTCTTCTTTCTTTCTTCTTTCTTTCTTCTTTCTTTCTTTCTTCTTTCTTTTACTTTCTTTAGTATTTCTTTCCTCTTTCTTTCTTCTTTCTTTCTTCTTCTTTCTTCTTTCTTTCTTCTTTCTTTGTTTCTTCTTTCTTACTTCTTTCTGACTTCTTTCTTTTACTTTCTTCTTCTTTCTTTCTTCTTTCTTTCTTCTTTCTTTCTTCTTTCTTTCTTCTTTCTTTCTTTCTTTCTTCTTTCTTACTTCTTTCTGACTTCTTTCTAACTTCTTCTCAACTTCATTCTTTCTTCTTTCTTTCTTCTTTCTTTCTTCTTTCTTTCTTCTTTCTTTATTTCTTCTTTCTTCTTTCTTTGTTTCTTCTTTCTTTCTTCTTTCTTTGTTTCTTCCTTCTTTCTTCTTTCTTCTTTCTTTGTTTCTTCTTTCTTTCTTCTTTCTTTGTTTCTTCTTTCTTTCTTCTTTCTTTCTCCTTTCTTTCTTTCATATTTCTTTGTTCTTTCTTTCTTCTTTCTTTCTTCTTTCTTTCTTTATTCTTTCTTCTTTCTTTTGCTTTCTTTCTTCTTTCTTTCTTCTTTCTTTCTTCTTTCTTTCTTCTTTCTTTCTTCTTTCTTTATTTCTTCTTTCTTCTTTCTTTGTTTCTTCTTTCTTTCTTCTTTCTTTGTTTCTTCTTTCTTTCTTCTTTCTTCTTTCTTTGTTTCTTCTTTCTTTCTTCTTTCTTTGTTTCTTCTTTCTTTCTTCTTTCTTTCTCCTTTCTTTCTTTCATATTTCTTTGTTCTTTCTTTCTTCTTTCTTTCTTCTTTCTTTCTTTATTCTTTCTTCTTTCTTTTACTTTCTTTCTTCTTTCTTTCTTCTTTGTTTCTTCTTCTTTCTTCTTTCTTTCTGCTTTCTTTCTTCTCTCTTTCTTCTTTCTTTCTTCTTTCTTTTACTTTCTTTCTTCTTTGTTTCTTCTTTCTTTCTTCTTTCTTTCTTCTTTCTTTCTTCTTTCTTTCTTCTTTCTTCTTCTTTCTTACTTTTTTCTTAATTCTTTCTATCTTCTTTCTATCTTCTTTCTTCCTTCTTTCTTTCTCCTTTCTATCTTCTTTCTTCCTTCTTTCTAACTTCTTTCTTTCTTCTTTCTTCCTTCTTTCTTCCTTCTTTCTTCCTCTTTCTTTCTTCTTTCTTTCCTCTTTCTTTCTTCTTTCTTTTACTTTCTTTCTTCTTTGTTTCTTCTTTGTTTCTTCTTTCTTTCTTCTTTCTTTCTTTCTTCTTTCTTTCTTCTTTCTTACTTCTTTCTTACTTCTTTCTAACTTCTTTCTAACTTCTTTCTTCTTTCTTCCTTCTTTCTTCCTTCTTTCTTACTTCTTTCTTACTTCTTTCTTCCTTCTTTCTTTCTTCTTTCTTTCTTCTTTCTTTCCTCTTTCTTTCTTCTTTCTTTTACTTTCTTTCTCTTTGTTTCTTCTTTGTTTCTTCTTTCTTTCTTCTTTCTTTCTTCTTTCTTCCTTCTTTCTTCTTCTTTCTTTCTTCTTTCTTTTTCTTCTTTCTTTCTTCTTTCTTTCTGCTTTCTTTCTTCTTTCTTTTGCTTTCTTTCTTCTTTCTTTCTTTTTGCTTTCTTTCTTCTTTCTTTCTTTCTTCTTTCTTTTCTTCTTTCTTTCTTCTTTCTTTCTGCTTTCTTTCTTCTTTCTTTTGCTTTCTTTCTTCTTTTTTTGTTTCTTCTTTGTTTCTTCTTTCTTTCTTCTTTCTTTCTGCTTTCTTTCTTCTCTCTTTCTTCTTTCTTTCTTCTTTGTTTTTCTTCTTTCTTTCTTCTCTCTTTCTTCTTTCTTTCTTTCTTCTTTCTTCCTTCTTTCTTCCTTCTTTCTTTCTTCTTTCTTTCTTCTTTCTTTCTTCTTTCTACCTTCTTTCTTCCTTCTTTCTAACTTCTTTCTTCCTTCTTTCTTCCTTCTTTCTTTCTTCTTTCTTTCCTCTTTCTTTCTTCTTTCTTTTACTTTCTTTCTTCTTTGTTTCTTCTTTCTTTCTTCTTTCTTTCTTCTTTCTTTCTTTCTTCTTTCTTACTTCTTTCTAACTTCTTTCTTCCTTCTTTCTTCCTTCTTTCTTTCTTCTTTCTTTCCTCTTTCTTTCTTCTTTCTTTTACTTTCTTTCTTCCTTCTTTCTTCCTTCTTTCTTCCTTCTTTCTTCCTTCTTTCTTTCTTCTTTCTTTCTTCTTTCTTCCTTCTTTCTTCCTTCTTTCTTCCTTCTTTCTTCCTTCTTTCTTCCTTCTTTCTTCCTTCTTTCTTCCTTCTTTCTTTTTCTTTCTTTCTTCTTTCTTTCTTCTTTCTTTCTTCTTTCTTTCTGCTTTCCTTCAGCTTTCTTTCTTCTTTCTTTTGCTTTCTTTCTTCTTTCTTTGTTTCTTCTTTGTTTCTTCTTTCTTTCTTCTTTCTTTCTTCTTTCTTTCTTCTTTCTTTCTTCTTTCTTTCTTCTTTATTCTTTCTTCTTTATTCTTTCTTCTTTATTCTTTCTTTCTTGTTTTTCTTCTTTCTTTTTTTCTTCTTTCTTTCCTTCTTCTTTCTTTCTTTCTTCTTTCTTCTTTCTTTCCTCTTTCTTTCTTTCTTCTTTCTTTCTTCTTTCTTCTTTCTTCTTTCTTCTTTCTTCTTTCTTCTTTCTTCTTTCTTTCTTCTTCCTTGTTTCTTCTTTCTTCTTTCTTCTTTCTTTCTTCTTTCTTGTTTCTTCTTTCTTTCTTCTTCTTTCTTTCTTTCTTTCTTCTTTCTTTGTTTCTTCTTTCTTTCTTCTTTCTTTGTTTCTTCTTTCTCTCTTCTTTCTTTCTTCTTTCTTTGTTTCTTCTTTCTTTCTTCTTTCTTTCTTATTTCCCTCTTCTTTCTTTCTTCTTTCTTTCTTCTTTCTTTCTTCTTTCTTTGTTTCTTCTTTCTTCTTTCTTTGTTTCTTCTTTCTTTCTTCTTTCTTTCTTATTTCCCTCTTCTTTCTTTCTTCTTTCTTTCTTCTTTCTTTCTTCTTTCTTTGTTTCTTCTTTCTTCTTTCTTTGTTTCTTCTTTCTTTCTTCTTTCTTTGTTTCTTCTTTCTTCTTTCTTTGTTTCTTCTTTCTTTCTTCTTTCTTTGTTTCTTCTTTCTTCTTTCTTTGTTTCTTCTTTCTTTCTTCTTTCTTTGTTTCTTCTTTCTTCTTTCTTTGTTTGTTCTTTCTTTCTTCTTTCTTTGTTTCTTCTTTCTTTCTTCTTTCTTTGTTTCTTCTTTCTTCTTTCTTTGTTTCTTCTTTCTCTCTTCTTTCTTGCTTCTTTCTTTGTTTCTTCTTTCTTCTTTCTTTGTTTCTTCTTTCTTTCTTCTTTCTTTGTTTCTTCTTTCTTTCTTCTTTCTTTCCGCTTTCTTTCTTCTTTCTTTCTTCTTTCTTTCTTCTTTCTTTGTTTCTTCTTTCTCTCTTCTTTGTTTCTTCTTTCTTTTTCTTTCTTTCCTCTTTCTTTCTTTCTTCTTTCTTTCTTCTTTCCTCTTTCTTCTTTCTTCTTTCTTTCTTCTTTCTTGTTTCTTCTTTCTCTCTTCTTTCTTTCTTCTTTCTTTGTTTCTTCTTTATTCTTTCTTTGTTTCTTCTTTCTTTCTTCTTTCTTTGTTTCTTCTTTCTTTCTTCTTTCTTTGTTTCTTCTTTCTATCTTCTTTCTTTCCTCTTTCTTTCTTCTTTCTTTCTTCTTTCTTTCTTCTTTCTTTGTTTCTTCTTTCTCTCTTCTTTGTTTCTTCTTTCTTTCTTCTTTCTTTCCTCTTTCTTTCTTTCTTCTTTCTTTCTTCTTTCTTCTTTCTTCTTTCTTCTTTCTTTGTTTGTTCTTTCTTTCTTCTTTCTCTGTTTCTTCTTTCTTTCTTCTTTCTTTGTTTCTTCTTTCTTTGTTTCTTCTTTCTCTCTTCTTTCTTGCTTCTTTCTTTGTTTCTTCTTTCTTCTTTCTTGTTTCTTCTTTCTTTCTTCTTTCTTCTTTCTTTCTTTCTTTCTTCTTTCTTTCTTCTTTCTTTCTTCTTTCTTTCTTCTTTCTTTCTTTCTTCTTTCTCTCTTCTTTCTTTCTTCTTTCCTTGTTTCTTCTTTCTTCTTTCTTTGTTTCTTCTTTCTTTCTTCTTTCTTTGTTTCTTCTTTCTTTCTTCTTTGTTTCTTCTTTCTTTCTTCTTTCTTTCTTCTTTCTTTCTTCTTTCTTTCTTCTTTCTTTGTTTCTTCTTTCTTCTTTCTTTGTTTCTTCTTTCTTTCTTCTTTCTTTGTTTCTTCTTTCTTCTTTCTTTCTTTCTTCTTTCTCTCTTCTTTCTTTCTTCTTTCTTTGTTTCTTCTTTCTTCTTTCTTTGTTTCTTCTTTCTTTCTTCCTTCTTTGTTTCTTCTTTCTTCTTTCTTTGTTTCTGCTTTCTCTCTTCTTTCTTTCTTCTTTCTTAGTTTCTTCTTTCTTCTTTCTTTGTTTCTTCTTTCTTTCTTCTTTCTTTGTTTCTTCTTTCTTTCTTCTTTCTTTCTTCTTTCTTTACTCTTTCTTTCTTATTTCCTTCTTCTTTCTTTCTTCTTTCTTTCTTCTTTCTTCTTTATTCTTTCTTTCTTCTTTCTTTCTTTCTTCTTTTTCTTCTTTCTTTCTTTCTTCTTTCTTTCCTTCTTCTTTCTTTCCTCTTTCTTTATTCTTTCTTTCTTCTTTCTTTCTTCTTTCTTTCTTTCTTCTTTCTTTTACTTTCTTTAGTCTTTCTTTCCTCTTTCTTTCTTCTTTCTTTCTTCTTTCTTTCTTCTTTCTTCTTTCTTCTTTCTTTCTTTCTTCTTTCTTTCTTCTTTCTGTCTTCTTTCTTTCTTCTTTATTTCTTTCTTCTTTCTTTTACTTTCTTATAGTCTTTCTTTCCTCTTTCTTTCTTCTTTCTTTCTCCTTTCTTTCTTCTTTCTTTGTTTCTCCTTTCTCTCTTCTTTGTTTCTTCTTTCTTTCTTCTTTCTTTCTTCTTTCTTTCTTCTTTCTTTCTTCTTCCTTTTACTTTCTCTCTTCTTTGTTTCTTCTTTGTTTCTTCTTTGTTTCTTCTTTCTTTCTTCTTTCTTTCCTCTTTCTTTCTTCTTTCTTTCTTCTTTCTTCTTTCTTCTTTCTTCTTTCTTCTTTCTTCTTTCTTCTTTCTTCTTTCTTTCTTCTTTCTTGTTTCTTCTTTCTTTCTTCTTTCTTGTTTCTTCTTTCTTTCTTCTTTCTTCTTTCTTTCTTTCTTTCTTCTTTCTTTCTTCTTTCTTTGTTTCTTCTTTCTCTCTTCTTTCTTTCTTCTTTCTTTGTTTCTTCTTTCTTCTTTCTTTGTTTCTTCTTTCTTTCTTCTTTCTTTGTTTCTTCTTTCTTTCTTCTTTCTTTGTTTCTTCTTTCTTTCTTCTTTCTTTGTTTCTTCTTTGTTTCTTCTTTCTTTCCTGTTTCTTTCTTCTTTCTTTATTCTTTCTTTCTTATTTCCTTCTTCTTTCTTTCTTCTTTCTTTTTTTCTTCTTTCTTTCTTCTTTCTTTGTTTCTTCTTTCTTCTTTCTTTGTTTGTTCTTTCTTTCTTCTTTCTTTGTTTCTTCTTTCTTTCTTCTTTCTTTGTTTCTTCTTTCTTCTTTCTTTGTTTCTTCTTTCTCTCTTCTTTCTTTCTTCTTTCTTAGTTTCTTCTTTCTTCTTTCTTTGTTTCTTCTTTCTTTCTTCTTTCTTTGTTTCTTCTTTCTTTCTTCTTTCTTTCTTCTTTCTTTGTTTCTTCTTTCTTTCTTCTTTCTTTCTTCTTTCTTTACTCTTTCTTTCTTATTTCCTTCTTCTTTCTTTCTTCTTTCTTTCTTCTTTCGTCTTTCTTCTTTATTCTTTCTTCTTTATTCTTTCTTTCTTCTTTCTTTCTTTCTTCTTTTTCTTCTTTCTTTCTTTCTTCTTTCTTTTACTTTCTTTAGTCTTTCTTTCCTCTTTCTTTCTTCTTTCTTTCTTCTTTCTTTCTTCTTTCTTCTTTCTTTTACTTTCTTTAGTCTTTCTTTCCTCTTTCTTTCTCTTTCTTTCTTTCTTCTTTCTTTCTTCTTTCTTTCTTCTTTCCTTCTTTCTTCTTTCTTTTACTTTCTTTAGTCTTTCTTTCCTCTTTCTTTCTTCTTTCTTTCTTCTTTCTTTCTTCTTTATTTCTTCTTTCTTTGTTTCTCCTTTCTCTCTTCTTTCTTTCTTCTTTCTTTCTTCTTTCTTTCTTCTTTCTTTCTTCTTTCTTTTACTTTCTTTCTTCTTTCTTTCTTCTTTCTTTCTTCTTTCTTTGTTTCTTCTTTCTCTCTTCTTTGTTTCTTCTTTCTTTCTTCTTTCTTTCCTCTTTCTTTCTTTCTTCTTTCTTTCTTCTTTCCTCTTTCTTCTTTCTTCTTTCTTTCTTCTTTCTTGTTTCTTCTTTCTCTCTTCTTTCTTTCTTCTTTCTTTGTTTCTTCTTTATTCTTTCTTTGTTTCTTCTTTATTTCTTCTTTCTTTGTTTCTTCTTTCTTTCTTCTTTCTTTGTTTCTTCTTTCTATCTTCTTTCTTTCCTCTTTCTTTCTTCTTTCTTTCTTCTTTCTTTCTTCTTTCTTTGTTTCTTCTTTCTCTCTTCTTTGTTTCTTCTTTCTTTCTTCTTTCTTTCCTCTTTCTTTCTTTCTTCTTTCTTTCTTCTTTCTTCTTTCTTCTTTCTTCTTTCTTTGTTTGTTCTTTCTTTCTTCTTTCTTTGTTTCTTCTTTCTTTCTTCTTTCTTTGTTTCTTCTTTCTTTGTTTCTTCTTTCTTCTTTCTTTGTTTGTTCTTTCTTTCTTCTTTCTTTGTTTCTTCTTTCTTTCTTCTTTCTTTGTTTCTTCTTTCTTCTTTCTTTGTTTCTTCTTTCTTTCTTCTTTCTTCTTTCTTTCTTTCTTTCTTCTTTCTTTCTTCTTTCTTTCTTTCTTCTTTCTCTCTTCTTTCTTTCTTCTTTCTTTGTTTCTTCTTTCTTCTTTCTTTGTTTCTTCTTTCTTTCTTCTTTCTTTGTTTCTTCTTTCTTTCTTCTTTGTTTCTTCTTTCTTTCTTCTTTCTTTCTTCTTTCTTTCTTCTTTCTTTCTTCTTTCTTTGTTTCTTCTTTCTTCTTTCTTTGTTTCTTCTTTCTTTCTTCTTTCTTTGTTTCTTCTTTCTTCTTTCTTTCTTTCTTCTTTCTCTCTTCTTTCTTTCTTCTTTCTTTGTTTCTTCTTTCTTCTTTCTTTGTTTCTGCTTTCTCTCTTCTTTCTTTCTTCTTTCTTAGTTTCTTCTTTCTTCTTTCTTTGTTTCTTCTTTCTTTCTTCTTTCTTTGTTTCTTCTTTCTTTCTTCTTTCTTTCTTCTTTCTTTACTCTTTCTTTCTTATTTCCTTCTTCTTTCTTTCTTCTTTCTTTCTTCTTTCTTCTTTATTCTTTCTTCTTTATTTTTTCTTTCTTCTTTCTTTCTTTCTTCTTTTTCTTCTTTCTTTCTTTCTTCTTTCTTTCCTTCTTCTTTCTTTCCTCTTTCTTTATTCTTTCTTTCTTCTTTCTTTCTTCTTTCTTTCTTTCTTCTTTCTTTTACTTTCTTTAGTCTTTCTTTCCTCTTTCTTTCTTCTTTCTTTCTTCTTTCTTTCTTCTTTCTTCTTTCTTCTTTCTTTCTTTCTTCTTTCTTTCTTCTTTCTGTCTTCTTTCTTTCTTCTTTCTTTCTTTCTTCTTTCTTTTACTTTCTTATAGTCTTTCTTTCCTCTTTCTTTCTTCTTTCTTTCTTTCTCCTTTCTCTCTTCTTTGTTTCTTCTTTCTTTCTTCTTTCTTTCTTCTTTCTTTCTTCTTTCTTTCTTCTTCCTTTTACTTTCTCTCTTCTTTGTTTCTTCTTTGTTTCTTCTTTCTTTCTTCTTTCTTTCTTCTTTCTTTCCTCTTTCTTTCTTCTTTCTTTCTTCTTTCTTCTTTCTTCTTTCTTCTTTCTTCTTTCTTCTTTCTTTCTTCTTTCTTGTTTCTTCTTTCTTTCTTCTTTCTTGTTTCTTCTTTCTTTCTTCTTTCTTCTTTCTTTCTTTCTTTCTTCTTTCTTTCTTCTTTCTTTGTTTCTTCTTTCTCTCTTCTTTCTTTCTTCTTTCTTTGTTTCTTCTTTCTTCTTTCTTTGTTTCTTCTTTCTTTCTTCTTTCTTTGTTTCTTCTTTCTTTCTTCTTTCTTTGTTTCTTCTTTCTTTCTTCTTTCTTTCTTCTTTCTTTGTTTCTTCTTTGTATCTTCTTTCTTTCCTGTTTCTTTCTTCTTTCTTTATTCTTTCTTTCTTATTTCCTTCTTCTTTCTTTCTTCTTTCTTTGTTTCTTCTTTCTTTCTTCTTTCTTTGTTTCTTCTTTCTTCTTTCTTTGTTTGTTCTTTCTTTCTTCCTTCTTTGTTTCTTCTTTCTTTCTTCTTTCTTTGTTTCTTCTTTCTTCTTTCTTTGTTTCTTCTTTCTATCTTCTTTCTTTCTTCTTTCTTAGTTTCTTCTTTCTTCTTTCTTTGTTTCTTCTTTCTTTCTTCTTTCTTTGTTTCTTCTTTCTTTCTTCTTTCTTTCTTCTTTCTTTGTTTCTTCTTTCTTTCTTCTTTCTTTCTTCTTTCTTTACTCTTTCTTTCTTATTTCCTTCTTCTTTCTTTCTTCTTTCTTTCTTCTTTCGTCTTCTTCTTTATTCTTTCTTCTTTATTCTTTCTTTCTTCTTTCTTTCTTTCTTCTTTTTCTTCTTTCTTTCTTTCTTCTTTCTTTTACTTTCTTTAGTCTTTCTTTCCTCTTTCTTTCTTCTTTCTTTCTTCTTTCTTTCTTCTTTCTTCTTTCTTTTACTTTCTTTATTCTTTCTTTCCTCTTTCTTTCTTCTTTCTTTCTTTCTTCTTTCTTTCTTCTTTCTTTCTTCTTTCTTTCTTCTTTCTTTCTTCTTTCTTTCTTTCTTCTTTCTTTTACTTTCTTTAGTCTTTCTTTCCTCTTTCTTTGTTCTTTCTTTCTTCTTTCTTTCTTCTTTCTTTCTTCTTTCTTTGTTTCTCCTTTCTCTCTTCTTTCTTTCTTCTTTCTTTCTTCTTTCTTTCTTCTTTCTTTCTTCTTTCTTTTACTTTCTTTCTTCTTTCTTTCTTCTTTCTTTCTTCTTTCTTTCTTCTTTCTTTCTTTCTTCTTTCTTTCTTTCTTCTTTCTTACTTGTTTCTGACTTCTTTCTAAATTCTTTCCAACTTCTTTCTTTCTTCTTTCTTTCGTCTTTTTTCGTCTCTCTTTGTTTCTTCTTTCTTCTTTCTTTGTTTCATCTTTCTTCTTTCTTTGTTTCTTCTTTCTTTCTTCTTTCCTGCTTCTTTCTTTGTTTCTTCTTTCTCTCTTCTTTCTTGCTTCTTTCTTTGTTTCTTCTTTCTTCTTTCTTTGTTTCTTCTTTCTTTCTTCTTTCTTTGTTTCTTCTTTCTTTCTTCTTTCTTTGTTTCTTCTTTCTTTCTCCTTTCTTTGTTTCTTCTTTCTTTCTTCTTTCTTTACTCTTTCTTTCTTCTTTCTTTCTTCTTTCTTTCTTCTTTCTTTGTTTCTTCTTTCTCTCTTCTTTGTTTCTTCTTTCTTTCTTCTTTCTTTCCTCTTTCTTTCTTTCTTCTTTCTTTCTTCTTTCTTCTTTCTTCTTTCTTCTTTCTTTCTTCTTTCTTTCTTCTTTCTTGTTTCTTCTTTCTTTCTTCTTTCTTCTTTCTTTCTTTCTTTCTTCTTTCTTCTTTCTTTCTTCTTTCTTCGTTTCTTCTTTCTCTCTTCTTTCTTTCTTCTTTCTTTGTTTCTTCTTTCTTCTTTCTTTGTTTCTTCTTTCTTTCTTCTTTCTTTGTTTCTTCTTTCTTTCTTCTTTCTTTGTTTCTTCTTTCTTTCTTCTTTCTTTGTTTCTTCTTTGTTTCTTCTTTCTTCTTTCTTTGTTTCTTCTTTCTCTCTTCTTTCTTTCTTCTTTCTTAGTTTCTTCTTTCTTCTTTCTTTGTTTCTTCTTTCTTTCTTCTTTCTTTGTTCTTCTTTCTTTCTTCTTTCTTTCTTCTTTCTTTCTTTCTTCTTTCTTTCTTCTTTCTTCTTTCTTCTTTATTCTTTCTTCTTTATTCTTTCTTTCTTCTTTCTTTCTTTCTTCTTTTTCTTCTTTCTTTCTTTCTTCTTTCTTTTACTTTCTTTAGTCTTTCTTTCCTCTTTCTTTCTTCTTTCTTTCTTCTTTCTTTCTTCTTTCTTCTTTCTTTCTTTCTTCTTTCTTTCTTCTTTCTTTCTTCTTTCTTTCTTCTTTCTTTCTTTCTTCTTTCTTTTACTTTCTTTAGTCTTTCTTTCCTCTTTCTTTCTTCTTTCTTTCTTCTTTCTTTCTTCTTTCTTTCTTCTTTTTTCTTCTTTCTTTCTTCTTTCTTTGTTTCTCCTTTCTCTCTTCTTTGTTTCTTCTTTGTTTCTTCTTTCTTTCTTCTTTCTTTTACTATCTTTCTTCTTTCTTTCTTCTTTCTTTCTTCTTTCTTTCTTCTTTCTTTCTTCTTTCTTTGTTCTTTCTTTCTTCTTTCTTTCTTTCTTCTTTCTTTTACTTACTTTAGTCTTTCTTTCCTCTTTCTTTCTTCTTTCTTTCTTCTTTCTTTCTTCTTTCTTTGTTTCTCCTTTCACTCTTCTTTGTTTCTTCTTTCTTTCTTCTTTCTTTCTTCTTTCTTTCTTCTTTCTTTCTTCTTTCTTTTACTTTCTTTCTTCTTTCTTTCTTCTTTCTTTCTTCTTTCTTTCTTCTTTCTTTGTTCTTTCTTTCTTCTTTCTTTCTTCTTTCTTTGTTCTTTCTTTGTTCTTTCTTTCTTCTTTCTTTCTTTCTTCTTTCTTTCTTCTTTCTTACTTGTTTCTGACTTCTTTCTAAATTCTTTCCAACTTCTTTCTTTCTTCTTTCTTTCTTCTTTCTTTCTTCTTTCTTTCTTCTTTCTTTCTTTCTTCTTTCTTTCTTCTTTCTTTCTTTCTTCTTTCTTTCTTTCTTCTTTCTTTCTTTCTTCTTTCTTACTTGTTTCTGACTTCTTTCTAAATTCTTTCCAACTTCTTTCTTTCTTCTTTCTTTCTTCTTTCTTTCTTCTTTCCTTCTTCTTTCTTTCGTCTTGCTTTCGTCTCTCTTTGTTTCTTCTTTCTTCTTTCTTTGTTTCTTCTTTCTCTCTTCTTTCTTTCTTCTTTCTTTGTTTCTTCTTTCTTCTTTCTTTGTTTCTTCTTTCTTTCTTCTTTCTTTGTTTCTTCTTTCTTTGTTTCTTCTTTCTTTCTTCTTTCTTTCTTCTTTCTTTGTTTCTTCTTTCTCTCTTCTTTCTTTCTTCTTTCTTAGTTTCTTCTTTCTTCTTTCTTTGTTTCTTCTTTCTTTCTTCTTTCTTTGTTTCTTCTTTCTTCTTTCTTTCTTTCTTCTTTCTCTCTTCTTTCTTTCTTCTTTCTTTGTTTCTTCTTTCTTCTTTCTTTGTTTCTTCTTTCTTTCTTCCTTCTTTGTTTCTTCTTTCTTCTTTCTTTGTTTCTGCTTTCTCTCTTCTTTCTTTCTTCTTTCTTAGTTTCTTCTTTCTTCTTTCTTTGTTTCTTCTTTCTTTCTTCTTTCTTTGTTTCTTCTTTCTTTCTTCTTTCTTTCTTCTTTCTTTACTCTTTCTTTCTTATTTCCTTCTTCTTTCTTTCTTCTTTCTTTCTTCTTTCTTCTTTATTCTTTCTTTCTTCTTTCTTTCTTTCTTCTTTTTCTTCTTTCTTTCTTTCTTCTTTCTTTCCTTCTTCTTTCTTTCCTCTTTCTTTATTCTTTCTTTCTTCTTTCTTTCTTCTTTCTTTCTTTCTTCTTTCTTTTACTTTCTTTAGTCTTTCTTTCCTCTTTCTTTCTTCTTTCTTTCTTCTTTCTTTCGTCTTTCTTCTTTCTTCTTTCTTTCTTTCTTCTTTCTTTCTTCTTTCTGTCTTCTTTCTTTCTTCTTTCTTTCTTTCTTCTTTCTTTTACTTTCTTATAGTCTTTCTTTCCTCTTTCTTTCTTCTTTCTTTCTCCTTTCTTTCTTCTTTCTTTGTTTCTCCTTTCTCTCTTCTTTGTTTCTTCTTTCTTTCTTCTTTCTTTCTTCTTTCTTTCTTCTTTCTTTCTTCTTCCTTTTACTTTCTCTCTTCTTTGTTTCTTCTTTGTTTCTTCTTTCTTTCTTCTTTCTTTCTTCTTTCTTTCCTCTTTCTTTCTTCTTTCTTTCTTCTTTCTTCTTTCTTCTTTCTTCTTTCTTCTTTCTTCTTTCTTCTTTCTTTCTTCTTTCTTGTTTCTTCTTTCTTTCTTCTTTCTTGTTTCTTCTTTCTTTCTTCTTTCTTCTTTCTTTCTTTCTTTCTTCTTTCTTTCTTCTTTCTTTGTTTCTTCTTTCTCTCTTCTTTCTTTCTTCTTTCTTTGTTTCTTCTTTCTTCTTTCTTTGTTTCTTCTTTCTTTCTTCTTTCTTTGTTTCTTCTTTCTTTCTTCTTTCTTTGTTTCTTCTTTCTTTCTTCTTTCTTTGTTTCTTCTTTGTTTCTTCTTTCTTTCCTGTTTCTTTCTTCTTTCTTTATTCTTTCTTTCTTATTTCCTTCTTCTTTCTTTCTTCTTTCTTTGTTTCTTCTTTCTTTCTTCTTTCTTTGTTTCTTCTTTCTTCTTTCTTTGTTTGTTCTTTCTTTCTTCTTTCTTTGTTTCTTCTTTCTTTCTTCTTTCTTTGTTTCTTCTTTCTTCTTTCTTTGTTTCTTCTTTCTCTCTTCTTTCTTTCTTCTTTCTTAGTTTCTTCTTTCTTCTTTCTTTGTTTCTTCTTTCTTTCTTCTTTCTTTGTTTCTTCTTTCTTTCTTCTTTCTTTCTTCTTTCTTTGTTTCTTCTTTCTTTCTTCTTTCTTTCTTCTTTCTTTACTCTTTCTTTCTTATTTCCTTCTTCTTTCTTTCTTCTTTCTTTCTTCTTTCGTCTTTCTTCTTTATTCTTTCTTCTTTATTCTTTCTTTCTTCTTTCTTTCTTTCTTCTTTTTCTTCTTTCTTTCTTTCTTCTTTCTTTTACTTTCTTTAGTCTTTCTTTCCTCTTTCTTTCTTCTTTCTTTCTTCTTTCTTTCTTCTTTCTTCTTTCTTTTACTTTCTTTAGTCTTTCTTTCCTCTTTCTTTCTTCTTTCTTTCTTTCTTCTTTCTTTCTTCTTTCTTTCTTCTTTCCTTCTTTCTTCTTTCTTTTACTTTCTTTAGTCTTTCTTTCCTCTTTCTTTCTTCTTTCTTTCTTCTTTCTTTCTTCTTTATTTCTTCTTTCTTTGTTTCTCCTTTCTCTCTTCTTTGTTTCTTCTTTCTTTCTTCTTTCTTTCTTCTTTCTTTCTTCTTTCTTTTACTTTCTTTCTTCTTTCTTTCTTCTTTCTTTCTTCTTTCTTTGTTTCTTCTTTCTCTCTTCTTTGTTTCTTCTTTCTTTCTTCTTTCTTTCCTCTTTCTTTCTTTCTTCTTTCTTTCTTCTTTCCTCTTTCTTCTTTCTTCTTTCTTTCTTCTTTCTTGTTTCTTCTTTCTCTCTTCTTTCTTTCTTCTTTCTTTGTTTCTTCTTTATTCTTTCTTTGTTTCTTCTTTATTTCTTCTTTCTTTGTTTCTTCTTTCTTTCTTCTTTCTTTGTTTCTTCTTTCTATCTTCTTTCTTTCCTCTTTCTTTCTTCTTTCTTTCTTCTTTCTTTCTTCTTTCTTTGTTTCTTCTTTCTCTCTTCTTTGTTTCTTCTTTCTTTCTTCTTTCTTTCCTCTTTCTTTCTTTCTTCTTTCTTTCTTCTTTCTTCTTTCTTCTTTCTTCTTTCTTTGTTTGTTCTTTCTTTCTTCTTTCTTTGTTTCTTCTTTCTTTCTTCTTTCTTTGTTTCTTCTTTCTTTGTTTCTTCTTTCTTCTTTCTTTGTTTGTTCTTTCTTTCTTCTTTCTTTGTTTCTTCTTTCTTTCTTCTTTCTTTGTTTCTTCTTTCTTCTTTCTTTGTTTCTTCTTTCTTTCTTCTTTCTTCTTTCTTTCTTTCTTTCTTCTTTCTTTCTTCTTTCTTTCTTTCTTCTTTCTCTCTTCTTTCTTTCTTCTTTCTTTGTTTCTTCTTTCTTCTTTCTTTGTTTCTTCTTTCTTTCTTCTTTCTTTGTTTCTTCTTTCTTTCTTCTTTGTTTCTTCTTTCTTTCTTCTTTCTTTCTTCTTTCTTTCTTCTTTCTTTCTTCTTTCTTTCTTCTTTCTTTGTTTCTTCTTTCTTCTTTCTTTGTTTCTTCTTTCTTTCTTCTTTCTTTGTTTCTTCTTTCTTCTTTCTTTCTTTCTTCTTTCTCTCTTCTTTCTTTCTTCTTTCTTTGTTTCTTCTTTCTTCTTTCTTTGTTTCTTCTTTCTTTCTTCTTTCTTTGTTTCTTCTTTCTTCTTTCTTTGTTTCTGCTTTCTCTCTTCTTTCTTTCTTCTTTCTTAGTTTCTTCTTTCTTCTTTCTTTGTTTCTTCTTTCTTTCTTCTTTCTTTGTTTCTTCTTTCTTTCTTCTTTCTTTCTTCTTTCTTTACTCTTTCTTTCTTATTTCCTTCTTCTTTCTTTCTTCTTTCTTTCTTCTTTCTTCTTTATTCTTTCTTCTTTATTTTTTCTTTCTTCTTTCTTTCTTTCTTCTTTTTCTTCTTTCTTTCTTTCTTCTTTCTTTCCTTCTTCTTTCTTTCCTCTTTCTTTATTCTTTCTTTCTTCTTTCTTTCTTCTTTCTTTCTTTCTTCTTTCTTTTACTTTCTTTAGTCTTTCTTTCCTCTTTCTTTCTTCTTTCTTTCTTCTTTCTTTCTTCTTTCTTCTTTCTTCTTTCTTTCTTTCTTCTTTCTTTCTTCTTTCTGTCTTCTTTCTTTCTTCTTTCTTTCTTTCTTCTTTCTTTTACTTTCTTATAGTCTTTCTTTCCTCTTTCTTTCTTCTTTCTTTCTTTCTCCTTTCTCTCTTCTTTGTTTCTTCTTTCTTTCTTCTTTCTTTCTTCTTTCTTTCTTCTTTCTTTCTTCTTCCTTTTACTTTCTCTCTTCTTTGTTTCTTCTTTGTTTCTTCTTTCTTTCTTCTTTCTTTCTTCTTTCTTTCCTCTTTCTTTCTTCTTTCTTTCTTCTTTCTTCTTTCTTCTTTCTTCTTTCTTCTTTCTTCTTTCTTTCTTCTTTCTTGTTTCTTCTTTCTTTCTTCTTTCTTGTTTCTTCTTTCTTTCTTCTTTCTTCTTTCTTTCTTTCTTTCTTCTTTCTTTCTTCTTTCTTTGTTTCTTCTTTCTCTCTTCTTTCTTTCTTCTTTCTTTGTTTCTTCTTTCTTCTTTCTTTGTTTCTTCTTTCTTTCTTCTTTCTTTGTTTCTTCTTTCTTTCTTCTTTCTTTGTTTCTTCTTTCTTTCTTCTTTCTTTCTTCTTTCTTTGTTTCTTCTTTGTTTCTTCTTTCTTTCCTGTTTCTTTCTTCTTTCTTTATTCTTTCTTTCTTATTTCCTTCTTCTTTCTTTCTTCTTTCTTTGTTTCTTCTTTCTTTCTTCTTTCTTTGTTTCTTCTTTCTTCTTCTTTTGTTTGTTCTTTCTTTCTTCTTTCTTTGTTTCTTCTTTCTTTCTTCTTTCTTTGTTTCTTCTTTCTTCTTTCTTTGTTTCTTCTTTCTCTCTTCTTTCTTTCTTCTTTCTTAGTTTCTTCTTTCTTCTTTCTTTGTTTCTTCTTTCTTTCTTCTTTCTTTGTTTCTTCTTTCTTCTTCTTTCTTTCTTCTTTCTTTGTTTCTTCTTTCTTTCTTCTTTCTTTCTTCTTTCTTTACTCTTTCTTTCTTATTTCCTTCTTCTTTCTTTCTTCTTTCTTTCTTCTTTCGTCTTTCTTCTTTATTCTTTCTTCTTTATTCTTTCTTTCTTCTTTCTTTCTTTCTTCTTTTTCTTCTTTCTTTCTTTCTTCTTTCTTTTACTTTCTTTAGTCTTCTTTCCTCTTTCTTTCTTCTTTCTTTCTTCTTTCTTTCTTCTTTCTTCTTTCTTTTACTTTCTTTATTCTTTCTTTCCTCTTTCTTTCTTCTTTCATTCTTTCTTCTTTCTTTCTTCTTTCTTTCTTCTTTCTTTCTTCTTTCTTTCTTTCTTCTTTCTTTTACTTTCTTTAGTCTTTCTTTCCTCTTTCTTTGTTCTTTCTTTCTTCTTTCTTTCTTCTTTCTTTCTTCTTTCTTTGTTTCTCCTTTCTCTCTTCTTTCTTTCTTCTTTCTTTCTTCTTTCTTTCTTCTTTCTTTCTTCTTTCTTTTACTTTCTTTCTTCTTTCTTTCTTCTTTCTTTCTTCTTTCTTTCTTCTTTCTTTCTTTCTTCTTTCTTTCTTTCTTCTTTCTTACTTGTTTCTGACTTCTTTCTAAATTCTTTCCAACTTCTTTCTTTCTTCTTTCTTTCGTCTTTTTTCGTCCTCTCTTTGTTTCTTCTTTCTTCTTTCTTTGTTTCATCTTTCTTCTTTCTTTGTTTCTTCTTTCTTTCTTCTTTCCTGCTTCTTTCTTTGTTTCTTCTTTCTCTCTTCTTTCTTGCTTCTTTCTTTGTTTCTTCTTTCTTCTTTCTTTGTTTCTTCTTTCTTTCTTCTTTCTTTGTTTCTTCTTTCTTTCTTCTTTCTTTGTTTCTTCTTTCTTTCTCCTTCTTTGTTTCTTCTTTCTTTCTTCTTTCTTTACTCTTTCTTTCTTCTTTCTTTCTTCTTTCTTTCTTCTTCTTTGTTTCTTCTTTCTCTCTTCTTTGTTTCTTCTTTCTTTCTTCTTTTTCCTTTCTTCTCTTTCTTCTTCTTTCTTCTTTCTTTCTTCTTTCTTCTTTCTTCTTTCTTCTTCTTTCTTTCTTCTTTCTTGTTTTTCTTTCTTTCTTCTTTCTTCTTTCTTTCTTTCTTTCTCTTTCTTCTTTCTTTCTTCTTTCTTCGTTTCTTCTTTCTCTCTTCTTTCTTTCTTCTTTCTTTGTTTCTTCTTTCTTCTTTCTTTGTTTCTTCTTTCTTTCTTCTTTCTTTGTTTCTTCTTTCTTTCTTCTTTCTTTGTTTCTTCTTTCTTTCTTCTTTCTTTGTTTCTTCTTGTTTCTTCTTTCTTCTTTCTTTGTTTCTTCTTTCTCTCTTCTTTCTTTCTTCTTTCTTAGTTTCTTCTTTCTTCTTTCTTTGTTTCTTCTTTCTTTCTTCTTTCTTTGTTTCTTCTTTCTTTTCTTCTTTCTTCTTCTTTCTTTCTTTCTTCTTTCTTTTACTTTCTTTAGTCTTTCTTTCCTCTTTCTTTGTTCTTTCTTTCTTCTTTCTTTCATCTTTCTTTCTTCTTTCTTTCTTCTTTCTTTGTTTCTCCTTTCTCTTCTTTCTTTCTTCTTTCTTTCTTCTTTCTTTCTTCTTTCTTTCTTCTTTCTTTACTTTCTTTCTTCTTTCTTTTCTTTCTTTCTTCTTTCTTTCTTCTTCTTTCTTTCTTCTTTCTTCTTTCTTCTTTCTTACTTGTCTTGACTTCTTTCTAAATTCTTTCCAACTTCTTTCTTCTTTCTTTCGTCTTTTTTCGTCCTCTCTTTGTTTCTTCTTTCTTCTTTCTTTGTTTCATCTTTCTTCTTTCTTTGTTTCTTCTTTCTTTCTTCTTTCCTGCTTCTTTCTTTGTTTCTTCTTTCTCTCTTCTTTCTTGCTTCTTCTTTGTTCTTCTTTCTTCTTTCTTTGTTTCTCTTTCTTTCTTCTTTCTTTGTTTCTTCTTTCCTTTCTTCTTTCTTTGTTTCTTCTTTCTTTCTCCTTTCTTTGTTTCTTCTTTCTTTCTTCTTTCTTTACTCTTTCTTTCTTCTTTCTTTCTTCTTTCTTTCTTCTTTCTTTGTTTCTTCTTTCTCTCTTCTTTGTTTCTTCTTTCTCTTCTTCTTTCTTCTTTCTTTCTTTCTTCTTTCTTTCTTCTTTCTTCTTTCTTCTTTCTTCTTTCTTTCTTCTTTCTTTCTTCTTTCTTGTTCTTCTTTCTTTTTCTTTCTTCTTTCTCTTTCTTTCTTTCTTCTTTCTTCTTTCTTTCTTCTTTCTTCGTTTCTTCTTTCTCTCTTCTTTCTTTCTTCTTTCTTTGTTTCTTCTTTCTTCTTTCTTTGTTTCTTCTTCTTTCTTCTTTCTTTGTTTCTTCTTTCTTTCTTCTTCTTTGTTTCTTCTTTCTTTCTTCTTTCTTGTTCTTCTTGTTTCTTCTTTCTTCTTTCTTTGTTTCTTCTTTCTCTCTTCTTTCTTTCTTCTTTCTTAGTTTCTTCTTTCTTCTTTCTTTGTTTCTTCTTTCTTTCTTCTTTCTTTGTTTCTTCTTTCTTTCTTCTTTCTTTCTTCTTTCTTTCTTTCTTCTTTCTTTCTTCTTTCTTCTTTCTTCTTTATTCTTTCTTCTTTATTCTTTCTTTCTTCTTTCTTTCTTTCTTCTTTTTCTTCTTTCTTTCTTTCTTCTTTCTTTTACTTTCTTTAGTCTTTCTTTCCTCTTTCTTTCTTCTTTCTTTCTTCTTTCTTTCTTCTTTTCTTCTTTCTTTCTTTCTTTCTTTCTTCTTTCTTTCTTCTTTCTTTCTTTCTTTCTTTCTTCTTTCTTTTACTTTCTTTAGTCTTTCTTTCCTCTTTCTTTCTTCTTTCTTTCTTCTTTCTTTCTTCTTTCTTTCTTCTTTTTTCTTCTTTCTTTCTTCTTTCTTTGTTTCTCCTTTCTCTCTTCTTTGTTTCTTCTTTGTTTCTTCTTTCTTTCTTCTTTCTTTTACTATCTTTCTTCTTTTCTTTCTTCTTTCTTTCTTCTTTCTTTCTTCTATTTCTTCTTTCTTTCTTCTTTCTTTCTTCTTTCTTTGTTCTTTCTTTCTTCTTTCTTTCTTTCTTCTTTCTTTTACTTACTTTAGTCTTTCTTTCCTCTTTCTTTCTTCTTTCTTTCTTCTTTCTTTCTTCTTTCTTTGTTTCTCCTTTCACTCTTCTTTGTTTCTTCTTTCTTTCTTCTTTCTTTCTTCTTTCTTTCTTCTTTCTTCTTCTTTCTTTTACTTTCTTTCTTCTTTCTTTCTTCTTTCTTTCTTCTTTCTTTCTTCTTTCTTTGTTCTTTCTTTCTTCTTTCTTTCTTCTTTCTTTGTTCTTTCTTTGTTCTTTCTTTCTTCTTTCTTTCTTTCTTCTTTCTTTCTTCTTTCTTACTTGTTTCTGACTTCTTTCTAAATTCTTTCCAACTTCTTTCTTTCTTCTTTCTTTCTTCTTTCTTTCTTCTTTCTTTCTTCTTTCTTTCTTTCTTCTTTCTTTCTTCTTTCTTTCTTTCTTCTTTCTTTCTTTCTTCTTTCTTTCTTTCTTCTTTCTTACTTGTTTCTGACTTCTTTCTAAATTCTTTCCAACTTCTTTCTTTCTTCTTTCTTTCTTCTTTCTTTCTTCTTTCCTTCTTCTTTCTTTCGTCTTGCTTTCGTCTCTCTTTGTTTCTTCTTTCTTCTTTCTTTGTTTCTTCTTTCTCTCTTCTTTCTTTCTTCTTTCTTTGTTTCTTCTTTCTTCTTTCTTTGTTTCTTCTTTCTTTCTCTTTCTTTGTTTCTTCTTTCTTTCTTCTTTCTTTGTTTCTTCTTTCTTTGTTTCTTCTTTCTTTCTTCTTTCTTTCTTCTTTCTTTGTTTCTTCTTTCTCTCTTCTTTCTTCTTCTTTCTTAGTTTCTTCTTTCTTCTTTCTTTGTTTCTTCTTTCTTTCTTCTTTCTTTGTTTCTTCTTTCTTTCTTCTTTCTTTCTTTCTTCTTTCTTTCTTCTTTCTAACTTCTTTCTAACTTCTTTTTAACTTCTTTCTTTCTTCTTTCTTTCTTCTTTCTTCCTTCTTTCTTCCTTCTTTCTTCCTTCTTTCTTCCTTCTTTCTTTCTTCTTTCTTTCTTCTTTCTTCCTTCTTTCTTCCTTCTTTCTTCCTTCTTTCTTCCTTCTTTCTTTTTCTTTCTTTCTTCTTTCTTTCTGCTTTCTTTCTGCTTTCTTTCTGCTTTCTTTCAGCTTTCTTTCTTCTTTCTTTTGCTTTCTTTCTTCTTTCTTTGTTTCTTCTTTCTTTCTTCTTTCTTTCTTCTTTCTTTCTTCTTTCTTTCTTCTTTCTTTCTTCTTTCTTTCTTCTTTATTCTTTCTTCTTTATTCTTTCTTCTTTATTCTTTCTTTCTTCTTTCTTTCTTTCTTGTTTTTCTTCTTTCTTTCTTTCTTCTTTCTTTCCTTCTTCTTTCTTTCTTTCTTCTTTCTTCTTTCTTTCCTCTTTCTTTCTTTCTTCTTTCTTCTTTCTTCTTTCTTCTTCTTTCTTTCTTCTTTCTTGTTTCTTCTTTCTTCTTTCTTCTTTCTTTCTTCTTTCTTGTTTCTTCTTTCTTTCTTCTTCTTTCTTTCTTTCTTTCTTCTTTCTTTGTTTCTTCTTTCTTTCTTCTTTCTTTGTTTCTTCTTTCTCTCTTCTTTCTTTCTTCTTTCTTTGTTTCTTCTTTCTTTCTTCTTTCTTTCTTCTTTCTTTATTCTTTCTTTCTTCTTTCTTTCTTCTTTCTTTCTTCTTTCTTTTGCTTTCTTTCTTTTTACTTTCTTCTTTCTTTTGCTTTCTTTCTTCTTTCTTTCTTCTTTCTTTCTTCTTTCTTTCATATTTCTTTCTTCTTTCTTTCTTCTTTCTTTCTTCTTTCTTTCTTCTTTCTTTTGCTTTCTTTCTTCTTTCTTTCTTCTTTGTTTCTTCTTTCTTTCTTCTTTCTTTCTTCTTCCTTTCTTCTTTCTTTCTTCTTTCTTTCTTCTTTCTTTCTTCTTTATTTCTTCTTTCTTTTGCTTTCTTTCTTCTTTGTTTCTTCTTTCTTTCTTCTTTCTTTCTTCTTTCTTTCTTCTTTCTTTTACTTTCTTTCTTCTTTGTTTCTTCTTTCTTTCTTCTTTCTTTCTTCTTTCTTTCTTCTTTCTTTTTTTTCTTCTTTCTTTCTTTCTTCTTTCTTTCTGCTTTCTTTCTTCTTTCTTTCTGCTTTCTTTCTTCTTTCTTTCTTCTTTCTTTCTTCTTACTTTCTTCTTTCTTTGTTTCTTCTTTCTCTCTTCTTTGTTTCTTCTTTCTTTCTTCTTTCTTTCCTCTTTCTTATACTTTTCTTTCTTCTTTCTTTCTTCTTTCTTTCTTCTTTCTTTCTTCTTCTTTCTTCTTTCTTTGTTTCTTCTTTCTTTCTTCTTTCTTTGTTTCTTCTTTCTTTCTTCTTTCTTTGTTTCTTCTTTCTTCTTTCTTTATTTCTTATTTCTTTCTTCTTTCTTTGTTTCTTATTTCTTTCTTCTTTCTTTCTTCTTTCTTTTGTTTCTTCTTTCTTTCTTCTTTTCTTTCTTCTTTCTTTCATATTTCTTTCTTCTTTCTTTCTTCTTTCTTTCATATTTCTTTCTTCTTTCTTTCTCTTACTTTCTTCTTTCTTTCTTCTTTCTTTTGCTTTCTTTCTTCTTTCTTTCTTCTTTGTTTCTTCTTTCTTTCTTCGTTCTTTCTTCTTCCTTTCTTCTTTCTTTCTTCTTTCTTTCTTCTTTCTTTCTTCTTTATTTCGTCTTTCTTTTGCTTTCTTTCTTCTTTGTTTCTTCTTTCTTTCTTCTTTCTTTCTTCTTTCTTTCTTCTTTCTTTTACTTTCTTTCTTCTTTGTTTCTTCTTTCTTTCTTCTTCTTTCTTCTTCTTTCTTTCTCTTCCTTTCTTCTTTCTTTCTTCTTTCTTTCTTCTTTCTTTTACTTTCTTTCTTCTTTGTTTCTTCTTTCTTTCTTCTTTCTTTCTTCTTTCTTTCTTCTTCCTTTCTTCTTTCTTTCTTCTTTCTTTTTTTTCTTCTTTCTTTCTTTCTTCTTTCTTTCTTCTTTCTTTCTGCTTTCTTCTTCATTCTTTCTTCTTTCTTTCTTCTTTCTTTCATATTTCTCTCTTCTTTGTTTCTTCTTTGTTTCTTCTTTCTTCTTCTTTTCTTTCTTCTTTCTTTTACTTTCTTTCTTCTTTCTTTCTTCTTTGTTTCTTCTTTCTTTCTTCTTTCTTTCTTCTTTCTTTCTTCATTTTTTCTTATTTCTTTCTTCTTTCTTTCTTCTTTCTTTCTTCATTTTTTCTTATTTCTTTCTTCTTTCTTTCTTCTTTCTTTCTTCATTTTTTCTTATTTCTTTCTTCTTTCTTTCTTCTTTCTTTCTTTCTTCTTTCTTTCTTCTTTCTTACTTCTTTCTTACTTCTTTCTTACTTCTTTCTTACTTCTTTCTACTTCTTCTTTCTTCTTTCTTCCTCTTTCTTCCTTCTTTCTTCTTCTTCTTTCTTTCTTCATTCTTTCTTATTTCTTTTACTTTCTTTCTTCTTTCTTTCTTCTTTCTTTCTTCTTTCTTTCTTCTTTCTTCTTCTTTCTTTTGCTTTCTTTCTTCTTTCTTTCTTCTTTCTTTCTTCCTTCTTTCTTCCTTCTTTCTTCCTTCTTTCATTCTTCTCTTTCTTTCTTCTTTCTTTTACTTTCTTCTTTCTTTCTTCTTTCTTTCTTCTTTCTTCCTTCTTTCTTCTTTCTTTCTTCCTTCTTTCTTCCTTCTTTCTTTCTGCTTTCTTTCTGCTTTCTTTCTGCTTTCTTTCTGCTTTATTTCTTCTTTCTTTTGCTTTCTTTCTTCTTTCTTTGTTTCTTCTTTGTTTCTTCTTTCTTTCTTCTTTCTTTCTTCTTTCTTTCTTCTTTCTTTCTTCTTTCTTTTGCTTTCTTTCTTCTTTCTTTCTTCTTTCTTTCTTCTTTCTTTTGCTTTCTTTCTTCTTTCTTTTTTCTTCTTTCTTTCTTTCTTCTTTCTTTTGCTTTCTTTCTTCTTTCTTTTTTTCTTCTTTCTTTCTTTTTCTTTCATTTTTCTTACTTTCTTCTTTCTTTCTTCTTTCTTTCTTCTTTCTTTCTTCTTTCTTTCTTCTTTCTTTCTTCTTTATTCTTTCTTCTTTATTCTTTCTTTCTTCTTTCTTTCTTTCTTGTTTTTCTTCTTTCTTTCTTTCTTTCTCTTTCTTTCTTCTTTCTTTCTTCTTTCTTCTTTCTTCTTTCTTCTTTCTTCTTCTTTCTTCTTTCTTCTTTCTTTCTTTCTTCTTTCTTGTTTCTTTCTTCTTTCTTTCTTCTTTCTTTGTTTCTTCTTCCTCTCTTCTTTCTTTCTTCTTTCTTTGTTTCTTCTTTCTTCTTTCTTTGTTTCTTCTTTCTTTCTTCTTTCTTTGTTTCTTCTTTCTTTCTTCTTCTTTCTTCTTTCTTTGTTTCTTCTTTCTTTCTTCTTTCTTTGTTTCTTCTTTCTTTCTTATTTCTTCTTTCTTCATATTTCTTTGTTCTTTCTTTCTTCTTTCTTCTTTCTTTCTTCTTTCTTTCTTCTTTCTTTCTTCTTTCTTTCTCCTTTCTTTTGCTTTCTTTCTTCTTTCTTTCTTCTTTCTTTCTTCTTTCTTTGTTCTTTCTTTCTTCTTTCTTTGTTTCTTCTTTCTTTCTTCTTTCTTTCTTCTTCTTTCATATTTCTTTAATATTTCTCTCTTCTTTGTTTCTTCTTTCTTTCATCTTTCTTTCTTCTTTCTTTCTTCTTTCTTTTACTTTCTTTCTTCTTTCTTTCTTCTTTATTCTTTCTTCTTTATTCTTTCTTTCTTCTTTCTTTCTTTCTTGTTTTTCTTCTTTCTTCTTCTTCTTTCTTTCCTCTTTCTTTCTTCTTTCTTTCTTCTTTCTTCTTTCTTCTTTCTTCTTTCTCTTTCTTTCTTCTTTCTTCTTTCTTTATTCTTTCTTGTCTTTCTTCTTTCTTTCTTCTTTCTTCTTTCTTTCTTTCTTTCTTGTTTCTTTCTTCTTTCTTCTTTCTTCTTTCTTCTTTCTTCTTTCTTCTTTCTTTATTCTTTCTTGTTTCTTCTTTCTTCTTCTTTCTTTCTTTCTTTCTTTCTTTCTTGTTTCTTTCTTCTTTCTTTCTTCTTTCTTTGTTTCTTCTTCGCTCTTCTTTCTTGTTTCTTCTTTCTTCTTTCTTTGTTTCTTCTTTCCTTCTTCTTTCTTTGTTTCTTCTTTCTTTCATCTTTCTTTCTCCTTTCTTTCATATTTCTTTCTTCTTTCTTCCTTCTTTCTTTCTTCTTTCTTTTGCTTTCTTCTTCTTCTTTCTTCTTCTTTGTTTCTTCTTTCTTTCTTCTTTCTTTCTTCTTTCTTTTATTTCTTTCTTCTTTCTTTCTTCTTTCTTTC
>NW_027043717.1:0-48572 GCF_036013475.1 Columba livia
CTTTTTCTTTCTTTCTTTCTTTCTTTCTTTCTTCTTTCTTTCTTCTTTCTTTCTTACTTCTTTCTTCTTCTTTCTTTCTTCTTTCTTCTTTCTTCTTTCTTTCTTCTTTCTTTATTCTTTCTTTCTTCTTCTTTCTTCTTTCTTCTTACTTATTTCTTTCTTTCTTCTTTCTTTCTTCTTCTTTCTTTCTTCTTTCTTTCTTCTTTCTTTCTTCTTTCTTTCTTCTTTCTTCTTTCTTTCTTACTTCTTTCTTCTTTCTTCGTTTCTCCTTTCTTTCTTCCTTCTTTCTTCTTTCTTTCTTCTTTCTTCCTTTCTTCTTAATTTCTTTCTTTCATTCTTCTTTCTTTCTTCTGTCTTTCTTCTTTCTCTCTTCTTTCTTTCTTTCTTCTTTCTTCTTTCTTTCTTCTTTCTCTTCTTCTTTCTTCTTTCTTTCTTCTTCTTTCTTCTTTCTTCTTTATTCTTTATTTCTTTCTTTCATTCTTCTTTCTTTCTTTCTCCTTCTTTCTTTCTTTCTTCTTTCTTTCTTCTTTCTTTCTTCCTTCTTTCTTCTTTCTTTCTTCTTTATTTCTTCTTTCTTCCTTTCCTCATACTTTCTTTCATCTTTCTTTCTTTCTTCGTTCTTCTTTCTTTCTTCTTTCTTTCTTCATTCTTTCTTCTTTCTTCTTTCTTTCTTTCTTCTTACTTTCTTCTTTCTTTCTTCTTTCTTTCTTTCTTCTTTTTCTTTTTTCTTTCTTCTTTCTTCTTTCTTTCTTACTTCGTTCTTTCTTACTTCTTTCTTTCTTATTCTTTCTTCTTTCTTCTTTCTTTCTGCTTTCTTTCTGCTTTCTTCTGCTTTCTTTATTCTTTCCCTATGTCTTCTTTCTTTCTTCTTTCTTTCTTCTCTCTTTCTTTTTTCTTCTTTCTTTCTTTTTTCTTTCTTCTTTCTTCTTTCTTTCTTCTCTCTTTCTGCTTTCTTTCTGCTTTCTTTCTTCTTTCCCTCTGTCTTCTTTCTTTCTTCTTTCTTTCTTCTTTCCTTCTTCTTTCTTTCTTCTTTCTTTCTTCATTCTTCTTCTTTCTTTATCCCTTCTTTCCTCTTCTTTCTTCTTTCTTTCTTACTTCTTCCTTTCTTCCTTCTTTCTTATTTCTTTCTTCTTTCTTTCTTCTTTCTTTCTTTCTCCTTTCTTCTTCCTTTCTTCCTTCATTCTCTCTTCTTTCTTTCTTTCTTCTTTCTTCTTTCTTTCTTCTTTCCTTCTTCTTTCTTTCTTCTTTCTTTCTTCTTCTTTCTTCTTTCTTTCTTCTTTCTTACTTCTTTCTAACTTCTTCTTTGTTATTTCTTTCTTTCTTGTTTGTTTCTCCTTTCTTCTTTGTTTCTTCCTTCTTGCTTCTTTCTTTCTTCTTTCTTTCTTCCTTTCTTCTTATTTCTTTCTTTCATTCTTCTTTCTTTCTTCTTCTTTCTCTTCTTTCTTCATTCTTTCTTCTTTCTTACTTCTTTCTTACTTCTTCTTTCTTCTTTCTTTTCTTTCTTCCTTCTTTCTTCATCTTTCTTTTTTCTTTTTTCTTCTTTTTTTCTTCTTTCATTATTATCTTTCTTCTTTCTATCTTCTTTCTTCTTTCTTTCTTCTTTCTTTCTTCTTTCTTTCTTCTTTCCTTCTTCTTTCTTTCTTCTTTCTTTCTTTCCTCTTTCTTTCTTCTTTCTTTCTTCTTCTTTCTTATATCTTTCTTTTTTCTTCTTTCTTTCTTCCTTCTTTCTTCTTTCTTTCTTTCTTCTTTCTTTCTTCTTTCTTTCTTCTTTCTTTCTTTCTTCTTTCTTTCTTCTTTCTTTCTTCTTCCTTCTTTCTTTCTTTCTTTCTTCTTTCTTTCTTCTTTCCTTCTTCTTTCTTTCTTCTTACTTTCTTTCCTCTTTCTTTCTTCTTTCTTTCTTTCTTCTTTCTTATATCTTTCTTTTTTCTTATATCTTTCTTCTTTCTTTCTTCTTTCTTTCTTCTTTCTTTCTTCTTCTTTCCTCTATCTTCTTTCTTTCCTCTTTCTTTCTTACTTCTTTCTTTCTTACTTCTTTCTTATTTCTTTCTTCATTAATCTTTCTTTCTTCTTTCTTTCTTCTCTCTTTCTCTCTTTCTTCTTTCTTTCTTCTCTCTTTCTTCTTTCTTCTTTCTTTCTTCTTTCTTTCTGCTTTCTTTCTTCTTTCTTTCTTTCTGCTTTCTTTCTTCTTTCTCTCTGTCTTCTTTCTTTCTTTCTTTCTTCTTTCATTTTTCTTTCTTTCTTCTTTCTTTCTTACTTCTTTCTTTCTTCCTTCTTCTTATTTCTTTCTTCTTTCTTCTTTCTTTCTTCTTTCTCTCTTCTTTCTTTATTCTTTATTCTTCTTTCTTTTTCTTCCCCTCTGCCTCTTCTCTCTTCTTATTTCTTCTTTCTTTCTTCTTTCTTTCTCCTTTCTTTCTTCTTTCTTTCTTCTTTCTTTCTTCTTTCATCTTCTTCTTTCTTCTTACTTCTTTCTTTCTTAATTATTTCTAATTCTTTCTTCTTCTTCTTTCTTTCTTCTTTCTTTATTCTTCCTTTCTTCTTCTTTTTCTTCCTTTCTTCTTCTTTCTTTCTTCTTCTTTCTTCTTTTTTTCTTTTATTTCTTCTTCGTTTCTTTGTCATTTATTCTTTCTTCTTTCTTTCTTCTTCCTTTTTTCCTTCTTTCTCTGTTCTTCTTTCTTTCTTCTCTCTTTATTTCTTCTTTCTTCTTCTTTCTTCTTTCTTTCTTCTTTCTTTCTTCTTTTTTCCTTTCTTAATTTCTTTCTTTCATTCTTCTTTCTTTCTTCTGTCTTCTTTCTTCTTTCTTCTTTCTTTCTTTCTTTCTTCTTTCTCTCTTTATTCTTTCTTTCTTCTTTCTCTCTTTCTTCTTTCTTTCCTCTTTCTTTCTTTATTCTTTCTTTCTTCTTTCTTTCTTCTTTTTTCTTTTTATTTCTTCTTCGTTTCTTTCTTCATTCTTTCTTCTTCCTTTCTTCCTTCTTTCTCTCTTCTTTCTTCTTTCTTCTTCTTTCTTCTTCTTCTTCTTTCTTCTTTCTTCTTTCTTCTTCTTTCTCTTCTTTCTTCTTCTTCTTCTTTCTTTCCTCTTTCTTTCTTCTTCTTGTCTTCTTCTTAATTAATTTTTCTTTTATTTATTCTTCGTTCTTTCTTCATTCTTCTTTCTTCTTTCTTTCTCTCTTCTTTCTTCTCTTTCTTTCTTTCTTCTTTCTTCTTTCTTCTTTCTTCTTTCTTTCTTCTTTCTTTCTTTCTCTTTCTTCTTTCTGCTTTGATTCTTCTTTCTTTCTTCATTCTTTCTTAGTTCTTTCCTACCTCTTTCTTTCTTCTTTCTTTCTTCTTTCTTTATTCTTGCTTTCTTCTTCCTTTCTTCTCCTTTCTTTCTTCTTATTTCTTCTTTCTTTCTTACTTCTTTCTTACACTTATTTCTTACTTTCTTACTTCTTTCTTCTTTCTTTCTTACTTCTTTCTTTCTTCTTTCTTCTTTCTTCCTTTCTTCATTCTTTCTTTCTTCTTTCTTTCTTCTTTCTTCCTTCTTTCTTTCTTCTTTCTTTCTTTCTTCTTCATTCTTTCTTTCTTCTTTCTTTCTTCTTTCTTTCTTCTTCTTTTTCACTTCTTTCTTTCTTACTTCTTTCTCCTTTCTTTCTTCTTCTTTCTTCTTTTTCTTCTTTCTTACTTCTTTCTTTCTTAATTCTTTCTTCTTCATTTCTTCTTCTTTCTTTCTTATTTCTTTCTTACATCTTTCTTACGTCTTTCTTCTTTCTTTCTTCTTTCTACTGTTCTTTCTTACTTCTTCCTTTCTTTCTTCTTTCTTTCTTTCTTCTTTCTTTCTTCCTTCTTTCTTCTTTCTTTCTTCTTTCTTTCTTCTTTCTTTCTTCTTTCTTTCTTAGTTCTTTCTTACTTCTTTCTTCTTACTTCTTTCTTCTTTCTTTCTTCTTTCTTTCCTTTTTCTTTCTTCTTTCTTTCTTCTTTATTTCTTCTTTCTTTCTTCTTAATTCTTCTTTCTTCTTCTTTATTCTTTCTTTTTTCTTTCTTTCTTCCTTCTGCTTCTTTCTTCTTTCTTTCTTTCTTCCTTCTTTCTTCTTCTTTCTTCTTTCTTTCTTCTTTATTCTTACTTTATTCTTCCTTTCTTCTTCTTTCTTTCTTCTTTCTTTCTTCTTTCTTTCTTTCTTCTTTCTCTTTCTTTCGTCTTTCTTTCTTCTTTCTTTTTTCTTTCTCTCTTTCTTCTTTCTTTCCTCTTTCTTTCTTTCTTCTTCTTTCTTCGTTCTTTCTTCTTTATTCTTTCTTCTTAATTCTCTTCTTTCATTCTTCTTTCTTTCTTCTTTCTTTCATCTTTCTTTCTTCTTTCTTCTTTCTTCTTTCTTTCTTCTTTCTTTCTTCTTTCTTTCTTCTTTCTTCTTTCTTGTTTCTTCTTTCTTTCTTCTTTCTTTCTTTTTCTTTCTTCTTTCTTCTATCTTTCCTCTTTCTTTCTTTCTTCTTCTTTCTTCTTTCTTTCTTCTTCCTTTCTTCCTTCTTTCTCTCTTCTTTCTTTCTTCTTCTTTCTTTCTTCTTTCATTCTTCTTTCTTTCTTCTTCCTTTCTTTCTTCTTTCTTTTTCTTTATTTCTTACTTCTTTCTTACAACTTCTTTCTTTCTTTCTTACTTCTTTCTTGTTTCTTTCTTCTTTCTTTCTTCTTTCTTTCTTCTTTCTTTCGTCTTTCCTTCTTCTTTCTTTCTTCATTCTTCTTCCTTTCTTTCTTCTTTCTTTCTTCTTTCTTTCTTCTTTCTTTCTTCTTTCTTTCTTCTTTCTTAATTCTTTCTTAATTCTTTCTTAATTCTTTCTTACTTCTTCTTTGTTATTTCTTTCTTTCTTGTTTCTTTCTACTTTCTTTCTTCTGTCTTTCTTCATTCTTTCTTCTTTCCTTCTTATTTCTTTCTTACTTCTTTCTTACTTCTATCTTTCTATATTCTTTTTTCTTTCTTCCTTCTTCTTCTTTCCTTCTTCTTGCATTCTTTCTTTTTTCTTTGTTTCTTCTTTCTTTCTCCTTTCCTTCCTCTTTCTTTCTTCTTTCTTTCTTTCTTTTCCTTTCTTCTTTCTTTTTTCTTCTTTCTTATATCTTTCTTTCTTTCTTATTTCTTTATTCTTTCTTTCTTCTTTCTTTCTTTCTTCTTTATTTCTTATTTCGTTCTCTCTTCTTTCTTTCTTCTTTCATTTTTCTTTCTTCTTTCTTTCTTACTTCTTTCTTTCTTCTTTCTTTCTTACTTCTTTCCTATTTCTTTCTTCATTCTTCTTTCTTTCTTCTTTCTTCTTTGTTTCTTCTTTCTTTCTACTTTCTTTCTTCTTTCTTCTGTCTTCTTTCTTTCTTCTCTTTCTTCTTTCTTTCTTCTTTCTTTCTATTTCTTTCTTTCCTCTTTCTTTCTTAATTCTTTCTTACTTCTTTCTTTCTTCTTTCTTTCTCTTTCTTTCTTCCTTCTTTCTATTTTTTCTTCTTTCTTCTTTACTTTCTTCTTTCTTTCTTCTTTCTTTCTTTTCTTCTTTCTTCTTTCTTAATTCATTCTTTCTAATTCTTTCTTCATCTTTCTTCTTTCTTTCTTCTTTCTTTCTTTCTTCTTTCTTCTTTCTTTCTCTTTCTTCTTTATTTCTTTCTTCTTTTCTTTCTTTCTTCTTTCTTCTTATTTTCTTTTATTTTCTTTCTTATCTTATGCTTTCTTTCTTCTTTCTTACTTTCTTTCTTCCTTATTTCTTCTTTCTTTCTTCTTTCTTCTTTCTTTCTTCTTTCTTTCTTCTTTCTTTCTTCTTTCTTTCTTTTTTCTTTCATTCTTCTTCCTTACTTCTTTCTTTCTTACTTCTTTCTTACTTATTTCTTTCTTCTTTCTTTCTTCTTTTTTTATTCTTACTTTCTTCTTCCATTCTTCTTCCTTTCTTTCTTCTTTCTTTCTTCTTTCTTTCTTACTTCTTTCTTTCTTCTTTCTTCTTTCTTTCTTCTTCCTTTCTTCCTTCTCTCTTCTTTCTTTCTTTCTTCTTTTTTCTTTCTTTCATTTTTTTTTCTTCTTTCTTTCTTTCTTCTTTCTTCCTTTCTTTCTTCCTTCTTTCTTCTTTCTTCTTTCTTTCTTCTTTCTTTCTTTCTTCTTTCTTTCTTCTTTCTTTCTTACTTCTTTCTTCTTTCTTTCTTCTTTCTTTCTTCCTTCTTTCTTCTTTCTTTCTTCTTTCTTTCTTCTTTCTTTCTTCTTTCTTATTTTTTCTTTTTTCTTTCTTTTTTCTTTCTTCTTTCTTTCTTCTTTCTTTCTTCTTTCTTTCTTTCTTCTTTCTTTCTTCTTTCTTTCTTCTTTACTTTTCTTCTTTATCTTTTTCTACTTTCTTTCTTCTTTCTTTCTTCTTTCCTTCTTCTTTCATTTTTTCTTCTTTCTTTCTTCCTTCTTTCTTCATTCTTTCTTCTTTCTTTCTCCTTTCTTTCTTCTTTCTTTCTTCATTCTTATTTCTTTCTTTTTTCTTTCTTCTTTCTTTCTTCTTTCTTTCTTCTTTCTTCTTTCTTCTTTCTTTCTTCCTTCTTTCTTCTTTCTTTCTTCTTTCTTACTTCTTTCTTTCGTCTTTCTTCTTTCTTATTTCTTTCTTTTTTTATTTCTTCTTTCTCTCTTCTTTCTTTCTTCTTTCTTCTTTCTTTCTTCTTTCTTCTTTCTTTTTTCTTTCTTTCTTCTTTCTTTCTTCTTTCTTTCTTCTTTCTTTCTTCTTTCTTTATTCTTTCTTTCATCTTTCTTTCTTCTTTCTTCTTTCTTTATTCTCTCTTTCTTTCTTCTTTCTTTCTTCTTTCTTTCTTCTTTCTTTCTTCTTTCTTTCATCTTTCTTTCTTCTGTCTTTCTTTCTTCTTTCTTTCTTCTTTCTTTATTCTTTGTTTCTTCTTTCTTTCTTACTTCTTCTTTCTGACTTCTTTCTTATATCTTTCTTCTTTTTTCTTTCTTTCTTTTTCTTTCTTCTTTCTTTCTTCTTTTTTTATTCTTTCTTTCTCCTTTCTTCTTTCTTACTTCTTTATTTCTTTCTTCTTAATTTCTTTCTTTCATTCTTCTTTCTTTCTCCATTCTTTCTTCTTTCTTTCTTCTTTCTTCTTTCTTTCTTCTTTCTTTCTTCTTTCTTTCTTTCTTTCTTCTTTCTTTCTTTCTTCTTTCTTTCTTTCTTCTTTCTTACTTCTTTCTTTCTTTCTTCTTTCTTTCTTACTTCTTTCTTTCTTACTTCTTTCTTACTTCTTTCTTCTTTTTTTCTTTCTTCTTTCTCTATTCTTTGTTTCCTCTTTCTTTCTTCTTTCTTTCTAACATTCTTCTTTCTTTCTTTCTTCTTTCTTTCATTCTTCTTTCTTACTTCGTTCCTCTTTCTTTCTTCTTTCTTTCTTCTTTCTTAATTCTTTCTTACTTCTTTCTTAATTCTTTATTTCTTCTTTCTTTTTTACTTCTTTCTTTCTTCTTTCTTCCTTTCTTCTGACTTTCCTGTTTCTTTCTTCTTTCTTTCTTTCTTCTTTCTTTCTTATTTCTTTCTTCTCTTTCTTTCTTCTTTTTTCTTTTTTCTTTCGACTTTCTTTCTTCTTTCTTTCTTCTTTCTTTTTTCTTTCTCTCTTACTTGATTCTTCTTTCTTTCTTATTTCTTACTTCTTTCTTCTTTCTGTCTTCTTTTTTTCTACTTTCTTACTTCTTTCTTACTTCTTTCTTCTCTTTCTTTCTTCTTTCTTTCTTTTTTCTTTCTTCTTTCTTTCTTCTTTCTTTCTTCATTCTTTCTTTCTTCTTTCTTTCTTTCTTCTTTCTTTCTTTCTTTCTACTTTCTTTCTTCTTTCTTTCTTCCTCCTTTCTTACTTCTTTCTTTCTTCTTTCTTTCTTTCCTCTTTATTTCTTCTTTTTTTGTTTTTTCTTTCGACTTTCTCCTTTGTTTCTTCTTTCTTTCTTCTTTCTTTCTTACTTCTTTCTTACTTCTTTCTATCTTCTTTCTTTCTTCTTTCTTACTTCTTTCTTTCTCCTTTCTGTCTTCTTTCTTAATTCTTTCTTTCTTTTTTCTTTCTTCTTTCTTCTTTCCTTCTTCTTTCTTTCTTTCTTCTTTCTTTCTTCTTTCTTTCTTCTTTCTTTCTTTCTTTCTTTATTCTTCCTTATTTCTTTCTTTCTTCTTTCTTTCTTTATTCTTACTTCCTTTCTTCTTTCTTTCTTCCTTCTTTCTTTCTTCTTTCTTTCTTCTTTCTTTATTCTTTCTTTCTTTCTTTCTTCTTTCTTTCTTATTTCTTTCTTACTTCTTTCTTTCTTCTTTCTTTCTTCTCTCTTTCTTCTTTCTTTCCTTTTTCTTTCTTTCTTCTTTCTTTCTTTCTTTCCTCTTTCTTTCTTCTTTCTTTCTTTCTTCTTACTTTCTTTCTTCTTTCTTTCTTACTTCTTTCTTACTTCTTTCTTTCTTCTTTCTTTCTTCTTCCTTTCTTACTTCTTTCTTACTTCCTTCATAGTTCTTTCTTTCTTCTTTCTTTCTTTCTTCTTTCTTTCTTCTTTGTTTTCTTTTTTCTTTCTTCTTTCTTTCTTCTTTCTTTCTTCTTTCTTCTTTCTTTCTTCTTTCTTTCTTCTTTCTTTCTTTCTTTCTTCTTTCTTTCTTTCTTCTTTCTTACTTCTTTCTTCTTTCTTTCTTCTTTCTTTCTTTCTTCTTTCATTCTTCTTTCTTTCTTCTTTCATTCTTCTTTCTTCATTTTATTTCTTACTTCTTTCGTTCTTCTTTCTTTCTTCTTTCTTTCTTCTTCCTTTCTTCTTCCTTTCTTACTTCTTTCTTTCTTCTTTCTTTCTTACCTCTTTCTTTCTTTCTTTCTTCTTTCTTTCTTCTTTCTTTCTTCTTTCTTTCTTTCTTATTTCTTTCTTTCTTATTTCTTTCTTCTCTTTCTTTCTTCTTTCTTTCTTTCCTCTTTATTTATTCTTTCTTTTTCCTTTCTTTTTTCTTTCGACATTCTTTCTTCTTTCTTTCTTCTTTCTTTCTTTTTTCTTTCTTTCTTCTTTCTTTCTTTCTTTACTCTTTCTTTCTTCTTTCTTACTTCTTTCTTTCTTCTTTCTGTCTTCTTTCTTACTTTTCTTTTTTTTCTTTCTTCTTTCTTTCTTTCTTTATTTCTTCTTTCTTTCTTCATTCTTTCTTTCTTCTTTCTTTCTTTCTTTCTTTATTTCTTCTTTCTTTCTTCATTATTTCTTTCTTCTTTCTTTCTTCTTTTTGCTTTCTTCTTTCTTTCTTTCTTATGTCTTTCTTCTCTTTCTTTCTTCTTTCTTTCTTTCCTCTTTATTTCTTCTTTATTTCTTTCTTCTTTCTTTCTTACTTCTTTCTTACTTCTTTCTTTCTTCTTTCTTATTTCTTTTTTTCTCCTTTCTGTCTTCTTTCTTAATTTTTTCTTTCTTTTTTTCTTTCTTCTTTCTTTCTCCTTCCTTTCTTTCGTTTTCTTTCTTCTTTCATTCTTCTTTCTTTCTTTCTTATTTCTTTCTTCTTTCGTTCTTCTTTCTTTCTTTCTTTCTTCTTCCTTTCTTCATTTTTTCTTACTTCATTCTTACTTCTTTCTTTCTTCTTTCTTACTTCTTTCTTTCTTCATTCTTTCTTCTTTCTTTCTTATTTCTTTGTTTGTTATTTATTTTACTTTTCTTTCTTCTTTCTTTCTTTCTTCTTTCTTTCTTATTTCTTCTTTCTTTCTTCTCTCTTTCTTTTTCTTTCTTCTTTCTTCTTTCTTTCTTTCATCTTTATGTCTTTCTTCTTACTTTCTTCATTCTTTCTTTCTTCTTTCTTTCTTTCTTCTTTCTTTCTTCTTTCTTTTTTTTCTTTCTTCTTTCTTTCTTCTTTCTTTCTTCTTTCTTTCTTCTTCCTTTCTTCTTTCTTTCATCTTTCTTTCTTTCTTCTTTCTTTATTTCTTCTTTCTTTCTTTGTTTCTTCCTTCTTACTTCTTTCTTTCTTTTTTCTTCTTTCTTTTTTTCTTTCTGTCTTCTTTCTTTCTTCTTTCTTCTTTCTTCTTTCTTCTTTCTTTCTTTCTTTCTTCTTTCTTTATTTCTTTTTTCTTTCTTCTTTCTCTCTTTCTTTCTTCTTTCTTTCTTTCTTTCTTCTTTCTTTCTTACTTCTTTCTTACTTCTTCCTTTCTTCTGTCTTTCTTCTTTCTTTCTTTCTACTTTCTTTCTTTCTTCATTCTTTCTTTCTTCTTTCTTCCTTCTTTCTTTCTTCTTTCTTTCTTCTTTCTTTCTTTCTTCTTTCTTTCTTTCTTCTTTCTTTCTTCTCTTTCTTTCTTCATTCTTTCTTTCTTCTTTATTTCTTCTTTCTTTCTTCTTTCTTTCTTTTTTCTTCCGACATTCTTTCTTCTTTCTTTCTTCTTTCTTTCTTCTTTCTTTCTTCTTTCTTTCTTTCTTCTTTCTTTCTTCTTTCTTACTTTTTTCTTTCTTCTTTCTGTCTTCTTTCTTACTTCTTTCTTTCTTTTTTCTTTCTTCCTTCATTCTTCTTTCTTTCTTTCTTTCTTCATTCTTTCTTCTTTCTTTCTTATTTCTTTCTTTCTTATTTCTTTCTTTCTTCTTTCTTTCTTTCTTTCTTTCTTTCTTCTTTCTTCCTTTCTTCTTTCTTTCTTCTTTCTTTCTTCTTACTTTCTTTCTTTTTTCTTACTTCTTTCTTTTCTTCTTTCTTTCTTTCATTCTTCTTTCTTTCTTCTTTCATTCTTCTTTCTTCTTTCGTTCTTCTTTCTTTCTTTCTCCTTTCTTTCTTCTTTCTTTCTTCTTTCTTTCTACTTTTTTTCGAATTTCTTTCTTCTTTCTTTCCTCTTTCTTTCTTTTTTCTTTCTTCTTTCTTTCTTCTTTCTTTCTTCCTTATTTCTTCTTTCTTTCTTACTACTTTCTTTCTACTTTCTTCCTTTCTTCTTTCTTTTTCTTTCTTTCTTTCTACTTTCTTTCTTCTCTCTTTCTTATTTCTTTCTTTCTTTCTTTTTTCTTACTTCTTTCTTTTTTCTTGCTTTCTTATTTCTTTCTTCTCTCTTTCTTTCTTCTTTCTTTCTTTCTTCTTTATTCTTCTTTCTTTCTTTTTTCTTTCGACTTTCTTTCTTCTTTCCTTCTTCTGTCTTTCATCTTGCTTTCTTACTTCTTTCTTCTTTCTTTCTTTCTTCTTTCTTTCTTCTTTCTTTCTTTCTTATTTCTTTCTTCTTTCGTTCTTCTTTCTTTCTTTCTTTCTTTCTTTCTTTCTTTCTTTCTTTCTATCTTTCTTTCTTTCTTTCTTTTCTTTCTTCTTTCTTTCTTTCTTCTGTCTTTCATCTTGCTTTCTTACTTCTTTCTTCTTTCTTTCTTTCTTCTTTCTTTCTTCTTTCTTTCTTTCTTATTTCTTTCTTCTTTCGTTCTTCTTTCTTTCTTTCTTTCTTTCTTTCTTTCTTTCTTTCTATCTTTCTTTCTTTCTTTTCTTTCTTCTTTCTTTCTTTCTTTCTTCTTTTTTCCTGCTTTCTTTCTTCTTTCTCTCTTTCTTCTTTCTTTCTTTCTTCTTTCTTTCTTCTTTCTTTCTTTCTTCCTTATTTCTTCCTTCATCCTTTCTTCTTTCTTTCTTTCTTCATTCTTTCTTCTTTCTTTCTTCTTTCTTTCTTTCTTCCTACATTCTTTCTTCTTTCTATCTTTCTTCTTTCTTTCTTTTTTCTTACTTCTTTCTTTCTTTCTTCTTTCTTTCTTACATATTTCTTTCTTTTTTCTTTCTTTCTTATTTCTTTCTTCTCTCTTTCTTTCTTTCTTCTTTATTTCTTCTTTCTTTCTTCTTTCTTCCTTTTTTCTTTCGACTTTCTTTCTTCTTTCTTACTTCTTTCTTTCTTCTTTTTTTCTTACTACTTTCTTACTTCTTTCTTTCTTCTTACTGTGTTCTTTCTCACTTCTTTCTTTCTTTTTTCTTTCTTCTTTCTTTATTCTTTCTTTCTTTTTTCTTCCTTTCTTCTTTCTTTCTTTTTTTTTCTTTCTTCATTCATTTTCCTTTCTTTCTTCTTTCGTTCTTCTTTCTTTCTTTCTTATTTCTTTCTTCTTTCATTCTACTTTCTTTCTTCTTCCTTTCTTCATTCTTTCTTACTTCTTTCTTTCTTCTTTCTTTCTTCTTTCTTTCTTTCTTCTTTCTTTGTTTCTTCTTTCTTTCTTTCTTATTTCTTTCTTCTTTCATTCTACTTTCTTTCTTTCTTCTTCCTTTCTTCATTCTTTCTTACTTCTTTCTTTCTTCTTTCTTTCTTCTTTCTTTCTTTCTTCTTTCTTTGTTTCTTCTTTCTTTCTTTCTTCTTTCTTTCTTTTTCTTTCTTCCTTCTTTATTCTTTCTTTCTTTTTTCTTTCTTTCTTTCTCTCTTCTTTCTTACTTCTTTCTTTCTTTCTTCTTTCTTTCTTAATTCTTCCTTATCTCTTTCTTTCTTCTTTCTTTCTTCTTTCTTTCTTTCTTCTTTCTTACTTCTTTCTTTCTTTCTTATTTCTTTCTTAACTCTTTCTTATTTCTTTCTTACTTCTTTATTTCATCTTTCTTTCTTACTTCTTTCTTACTTCTTTCTTTCTTCTTTCTTTCTTCTTCCTTTCTTCTTTCTTTCTTTCTTCATTCTTTCTTCTTTCTTTCTTCTTTCTTTCTTTCTTATTTCTTTCATTCTTTCTTCTTTCTTCCTTTCTCCTTTCTTTCTTCTGTCTCTCTTTCTTCTTTCTTTCTTTCTTCTTTATTCTTTCTTCTTTCTTTCTTTGTTTCTCTCTTCTTTCTTCTTTCTTTCTTTCTTCTTTCTTTCTTTCTTCTTTCTTTCATCTTTCTTTCTTCTTTCTTTCTTCTTTCTTTCTTCTTTCTTTCTTTCTACTTTCTTTCTTTCTTTCTTCTCTCTTTCTTACTTTTTTATTTCTTCTTTCATTCTTCTTTATTTATTTCTTATTTCTTTCTTCTTTAGTTCTTCTTTCTTTCTTCTCTCTTTTTTCTTTCTTTCTTCTTTCTTTCTTACTTCTTTCTTTCTTCGGTCTTTCTTTCATCTTTCGTTCTTCTTTCTATCTTTCTTCTTTCTTTCTTCTTTCTTTCTTCTTTCATTCTTTCTTCTTTCTTTCTTCTTTCTTTCTTTCTTTCTTCTTTCTTCTTTCTTCTTTCTTCTTTATTTCTTCTTTCTTTATTCATTCTTTCTTTCTTCTTTCTTTCTTCTTCCTTTTTTCTTTCTTTCTTCTTTCTTTCTTGATTCATTCTTAGTTATTTCTTACTTCTTTCATTCTTCTTTCATTCTTCTTCCTTAATTCTTTCTTTCTTCTTTCTTTCTTCTTTCATCTTTCTTTCTTCTTTTTTGTTTCTTCTTTCTTTCTTTCTTCTTTCTTCTTTCTTTCTTCTTTCTTTCTTCTTTCTTTCTTCTTTCTTTCTTCTTTCTTTCTTCTTTCCTTCTTTCTTTCTTCTTTCTTTATTCTTTCTTTATTGTTTCCTTCTTCTTCCTTTCTTCTTTCTTTCTTCTTTCTTTCTTCTTCCTTTCTTCTTTCTTTCTTCTTTCTTTCTTCTTTCTTTCTTCTTTCTTTCTTCTTTTTTGCTTCTTTCTTTCTTCTTTCTTACTTCTTTCTTTCTTCTTTCTTTCTTCTTCCTTTCATCTTTCTTTCTTCTTTCTTTCCTCTTTCTTTCCTCAACCTTTCTTTCTTCTTTTTTTCTTCTTTCTTTCTTCTTTCCCTCTTCTTCCTTTCTTCATTCTTTCTTAGTTCTTTCTTTCGTCTTTCTTTCTTTCTTCTTTCTTTCTTCTTTCTTTCTTCTTCCTTTCTTCTTTCTTTCTTCTTTCTTTCTTCCTTCTTTCTTACTTCTTTCTTTCTTTCTTCTTTCTTTCTTCCTTCTTTCTTACTTCTTTCTTTCTTTCTTTCTTCTTTCTTTCTTTCTTCTTTCTTTCATTCTTTCATTCTCTCTTCTTTCTTTCTACTTTCTTTCTTATTTCTTTCTTCTTTCTTTCTTCTTCCTTTCTTCTTTCTTTCTTCTTTCTTTCTTCCTTCTTTCTTACTTCGTTCTTTCTTTCTTCCTTCTTTCTTTCTTCTTTCTTTCATTCTTTCTTTCTCTCTTCTTTCTTTCTTCTTTCTTTCTTCTTTCTTTCTTCTTCCTTTCTTCTTTCTTTCTTCTTTCTTTCTTCCTTCTTTCTTACTTCGTTCTTTCTTTCTTCTGTCTTTCTTTCTTCTTTCTTTCATTCTTTCTTTCTCTCTTCTTTCTTTCTTCTTTCTTACTTCTTTCTTTCTTCTTTCTTTCTTCTTTCTTTCTTTCTTCTTTCCTTCTTCATTCTTACTTCTTTCTTATTTCTTTCTTTCTTTTTTCTTTCTTATTTCTTTCTTCTCTTTCTTTCTTCTTTCCATCTTTCCTCTTTCTTTCTTCTTCATTCTTACTTCATTCTTACTTCTTTCTTTCTTCTTTCTTACTTCTTTCTTTCTTTTTTCTTTCTTTCTTCTGTCTTTGTTCTTTCTTTCTTCTTTCTTTCTTTCTTCTGTCTTTCTTCTTTCTTTCTTCTTTCTTTCTTCTTTCTTTCTTCTTTCTTTCTTTCTTTCTTTCTTCTTTCTTTCTTCTTTCTTTCTTTTTTTTCGTCTTTCTTTCTTCTTTCTTTCTTCTTTCCTTCTTTCTTTCTTCTTTCTTTCTTCTATCTTTCTTTCTTCATTCTTTCTTCTTTCTTCTTTCTTTCTTATTTCGTTCTTACTTCTTTCTTACTTCTTTATTTCTTCTTTCTTTCTTCTTTTTTCTTTCTTTCTTTGTTTTTTCTTTCTTTATTCTTTCTTACTTCTTTCTTTCTTTCTTCTTTCTTTCTTAATTCTTTCTTACTACTCTCTTTCTTCTTTTTTCTTATTTCTTTCTTTCCTCTTTCCTCTTTCTTCTTTCTTTCTTCTTTCTTTCTTCTTTCTTTCTTCTTTTTTTTTTCTTTCTTCTTTTTTTCTTCCTTTCTTCTTTCTTTCATTCTACATTCTTTCTCTCTTCTTTCTTTCTTCTTTCTTTCTTCTTTCTTTCTTTCTACTTTCTTTCTTAATTCTTTCTTCCTTCTCTCTTTCTTCTTTTTTCTTATTTCTTTCTTTCCTCTTTCTTATTTCTTCTTTCTTTCTTCTTTCTTTCTTCTTTCTTTCTTCTTTCTTTCCTCTTTCTTCTTTCTTTCTTCTTTCTTTCTTCTTTCTTTCTTATTTCTTTCTTCTTTTTTTGTTCTTTCTCTCTTCTTTTTTTCTTCCTTTCTTCTTTCTTTCATTCTTTCTTTCTTTCTTCTTTCTTTCTTCTTTCTTTCTTCTTTCTTTCTTTCTACTTTCTTTCTTTCTCCTTTCTTTCTTCCATCTTTCTTTTTCTTTCCTCTTTCATTCTTCTTTCTTTTTCTTTCATTATTTTTTCTTTATTTCTTATTTCTTTCTTCTTTCGTTCTTCTATCTTTCTTCTCTCTTTCTTCTTTCTTTCTTCTTTCTTACTTCTTTCTTTCTTTCTTCTTTCTTCTTTATTTCTTTCTTACTCTTTCTTCTTTCTTCTTTCTCTCTTCTTTCTTTCTTCTTTCTTTCTTCTTTCTTTCTTTCTTCTTTCTTCTTTCTTTCTTCTTTCTTTCTTCTTTCTATTTTCTTTCTTCTTACTTTCTTCTTTATTTCTTTCTTTTTTCTCTCTTCTTTCCTTCTTCTTTCTTTCTTCTTTCTTTCTTCTTTCTTACTTCTTTCTTTCTTCCTTCTTACTTCTTTCTTACTTCTTTCTTACCTCTTTCTTTCTTCTTTCTTTCTTCTTTCTTTCTTTCTATCTTTCTTCTTTCTTTCTTTCTTCTTTCTTTACTTCTTTCTTCTTTCTCTCTTTATTCTTTCTTTCCTTCTTCTTTCTTTCTTCTTTCTTTCTTCTTTTTTGCTTCTTTCTTTCTTTCTTCTTTCTTACTCCTTTCTTTCTTCTTTCTTTCTTCTTCCTTACTTCTTTCTTTCTTCTTTCTTTCCTCTTTCTTTCCTCATTCTTTCTTTCTTCTTTCTTTCTTCTTTCCCTCTTCTTACTTTCTTCATTCTTTCTTACTTCTTTCTTTCGTCTTTCTTTCTTTCTTCTTTCTTTCTTCTTTCTTTCTTCATTTCTTTCTTTCTTCTTTCTTTCTTCTTTCTTTCTTCTTTCTTTCTTCTTTCTTTCTTCTTCCTTTCTTCTTTCTTTCTTCTTTCTTTCTTCCTTCTTTCTTACTTCTTTCTTTCTTCCTTCTCTCTTACTTCTTTCTTTCTTTCTTCTTTCTTTCTTTCCTCTTTCTTTCTTTTTTCTTTCTTCTTTCTTATTTCTTCCTTTCTTCTTTCTTTCTTCTTTCTTTCTTCCTTCTTTCTTACTTCTTTCTTTCTTTCTTCTTTCTTTCTTTCTTCTTTCTTTCATTCTTTCCTTCTCTCCTCTTTCTTTCTTCTTTCTTACTCCTTTCCTTCTTCTTTCTTTCTATGTTCTTTCTTCTTTATTTCTTCTTTCTTCTTTCTTTCTTTCGTCTTTCTTTCTTATTTCTTTCTTCTTTCTTTCTTTCTTCTTTCATTCTTCTTTCTTTATTCTTATTTCTTTCTTCTTTCTTCTTTCTTTCTTATTTCTTTCTTCTTTCTTACTTCTTTCTTACTTGTTTCTTACTTCTTTCTTACTTCTTTTTTTCTTTTTTCTTTCTTCTTTCTTTCTTCTTTCTTTCTTCCTTCTTTCTTTCTTTTTTTTTCCTCTTTCTTTCTTCTTTCTTACTTCTTTCTTAGTTCTTTCCTACTTCATTCTTTCTTCTTTCTTTCTTCTTTCTTTGTTCTTTCATTCTTCTTTCTTTTTTTCTTCTTTCTTTCTTCTTTCTTTCTTTTTTTTTCTTTCTTCTTTCTTTCCTTCTTTCTTTCTTCTTTCTTTCCTCTTTCTTTCTTCTTTCTTTCTTCTTTCTTTGTTCTTTCATTCTTCTTTCTTTCTTCTTTCTTTCTTCTTTCTTTCATTCTTCTTTCTTTCTTTCTTCTTTCTTTCTTCTTTCTTTCATTCTTTCTTCTTTCTTTCTTTCTTCTTTCTTTCTCCTTTCTTTCTTCTTTCTTTCTTCTTTCATCTTTCTTTCTTCTTTCTTTCCTTCTTACTTCTTTCTTACTTCTTTCTTTCTTCTTTCTTTATTTCTTCTTTCTTCTTTCTTCTTTCTTCTTTTTTTTCTTTCTTTCTTTCTTCTTTCTTTCTTCCTTCTTACTTCTTTCTTACTTCTTTCTTTCTTCTTTCTTTCTTCCTTCTTTCTTCTTTCTTTCTTCTTTCTTCCTTCTTTCTTTCTTTCTCCTTTCTTCCTTCTTCCATTCTTACTTCTTTCTTTCTTCTTTCTTAATTCTTTCTTACTTCTTTCTTTCTTCTTTCTTTCTTCTTAGTTTCTTTCTTCTTTCTTTCTTTCTTCTTTCTTTGTTTTTATTTCTCTCTTCTTTCCTTCTTCTTTCCTTCTTTTTTCTTTCTTTCTTTCTTCTTTCTTTCTTTCGTCTTTCTTTCTTCTTTCTCTCTTCTTTCTTTCTTACTTCTTACTTACTTCTTTCTTTCTTCTTTCTTTCTTCTTTCATTCTTCTTTCTTTCTTACTTCTTTCTTACTTCTTTCTTTCTTCTTTCTTTCTTCTTCCTTTCTTCTTTCTTTCTTCTTTCTTTCTTTCTTTCTTCTTAGTTTCTTCTTTCTTTCTTCTTTCTTTCTTCTTTCTTTCTTCTTTTTTCTTTCTTCTTTCTTTCTTTCTTCTTTCTTTCTTCTTTTTTCTTTCTTCTTTCTTTCTTTTTTCTTTCTTTCCTCTTTCTTTCATTCTTCTTTCTTTCTTTCTTCTTTCTTTCTTCTTTCTTTCATTCTTTCTTCTTTCTTTCTTTCTTTCTTCTTCCTTTCTTCTTTCTTTCTTCTCTCTTTCTTTTTTCTTTCTTTCTTTCTTCTTCCTTTCTTTCGTCTTTCTTTCTTCTTTCTCTCTTCTTTCTTTCTTACTTCTTACTTACTTCTTTCTTACTTCTTTCTTACTTCTTTCTTACTCCTTTATTTCTTATTTCTTTCTTATTTCTTTCTTCTTTCTTTCTTTCTCTTTTCTTTTTTCTTTCTTTCTTTCTTTTTTCTTTCTTCTTCTTCTTTCTTTCTTTCTTCGTTCTTTTTTTTTCTTTCATCTTTCTTTCTTTCTTTCTTCTTTCTTTCTTTCTTCTTTCTTTGTTTCTTCTTTCTTTCTTTCTTCTTTCTTTCTTTTTTCTTTCTTCCTTCTTTATTCTTTCTTTCTTTTTTCTTTCTTTCTTTCTCTCTTCTTTCTTACTTCTTTCTTTCTTTCTTCTTTCTTTCTTAATTCTTCCTTATCTCTTTCTTTCTTCTTTCTTTCATCTTTCTTTCTTTCTTCTTTCTTACCTCTTTCTTTCTTCTTTCTTTCTTCTTTCTTTCTTTCTTCTTTCTTACTTCTTTCTTTCTTTCTTATTTCTTTCTTAACTCTTTCTTATTTCTTTCTTACTTCTTTATTTCATCTTTCTTTCTTACTTCTTTCTTACTTCTTTCTTTCTTCTTTCTTTCTTCTTCCTTTCTTCTTTCTTTCTTTCTTCATTCTTTCTTCTTTCTTTCTTCTTTCTTTCTTTCTTATTTCTTTCATTCTTTCTTCTTTCTTCCTTTCTCCTTTCTTTCTTCTGTCTCTCTTTCTTCTTTCTTTCTTTCTTCTTTCTTTCTTTCTTCTTTCTTTCTTTGTTTCTCTCTTCTTTCTTCTTTCTTTCTTTCTTCTTTCTTTCTTTCTTCTTTCTTTCATCTTTCTTTCTTCTTTCTTTCTTCTTTCTTTCTTCTTTCTTTCTTTCTACTTTCTTTCTTTCTTTCTTCTCTCTTTCTTACTTTTTTATTTCTTCTTTCATTCTTCTTTATTTATTTCTTATTTCTTTCTTCTTTAGTTCTTCTTTCTTTCTTCTCTCTTTTTTCTTTCTTTCTTCTTTCTTTCTTACTTCTTTCTTTCTTCGGTCTTTCTTTCATCTTTCGTTCTTCTTTCTATCTTTCTTCTTTCTTTCTTCTTTCTTTCTTCTTTCATTCTTTCTTCTTTCTTTCTTCTTTCTTTCTTTCTTTCTTTCTTCTTTCTTCTTTCTTCTTTCTTCTTTATTTCTTCTTTCTTTATTCATTCTTTCTTTCTTCTTTCTTTCTTCTTCCTTTTTTCTTTCTTTCTTCTTTCTTTCTTGATTCATTCTTAGTTATTTCTTACTTCTTTCATTCTTCTTTCATTCTTCTTCCTTAATTCTTTCTTTCTTCTTTCTTTCTTCTTTCATCTTTCTTTCTTCTTTTTTCTTTCTTCTTTCTTTTTTTCTTCTTTCTTCTTTCTTTCTTCTTTCTTTCTTCTTTCTTTCTTCTTTCTTTCTTCTTTCTTTCTTCTTTCCTTCTTTCTTTCTTCTTTCTTTATTCTTTCTTTATTGTTTCCTTCTTCTTCCTTTCTTCTTTCTTTCTTCTTTCTTTCTTCTTCTTTTCTTCTTTCTTTCTTCTTTCTTTCTTCTTTCTTTCTTCTTTCTTTCTTCTTTTTTGCTTCTTTCTTTCTTCTTTCTTACTTCTTTCTTTCTTCTTTCTTTCTTCTTCCTTTCATCTTTCTTTCTTCTTTCTTTCCTCTTTCTTTCCTCAACCTTTCTTTCTTCTTTTTTTCTTCTTTCTTTCTTCTTTCCCTCTTCTTCCTTTCTTCATTCTTTCTTAGTTCTTTCTTTCGTCTTTCTTTCTTTCTTCTTTCTTTCTTCTTTCTTTCTTCTTCCTTTCTTCCTTCTTTCTTCTTTCTTTCTTCCTTCTTTCTTACTTCTTTCTTTCTTTCTTCTTTCTTTCTTCCTTCTTTCTTACTTCTTTCTTTCTTTCTCTCTTCTTTCTTTCTTTCTTCTTTCTTTCATTCTTTCATTCTCTCTTCTTTCTTTCTACTTTCTTTCTTATTTCTTTCTTCTTTCTTTCTTCTTCCTTTCTTCTTTCTTTCTTCTTTCTTTCTTCCTTCTTTCTTACTTCGTTCTTTCTTTCTTCCTTCTTTCTTTCTTCTTTCTTTCATTCTTTCTTTCTCTCTTCTTTCTTTCTTCTTTCTTTCTTCTTTCTTTCTTCTTCCTTTCTTCTTTCTTTCTTCTTTCTTTCTTCCTTCTTTCTTACTTCGTTCTTTCTTTCTTCTGTCTTTCTTTCTTCTTTCTTTCATTCTTTCTTTCTCTCTTCTTTCTTTCTTCTTTCTTACTTCTTTCTTTCTTCTTTCTTTCTTCTTTCTTTCTTTCTTCTTTCCTTCTTCATTCTTACTTCTTTCTTATTTCTTTCTTTCTTTTTTCTTTCTTATTTCTTTCTTCTCTTTCTTTCTTCTTTCCATCTTTCCTCTTTCTTTCTTCTTCATTCTTACTTCATTCTTACTTCTTTCTTTCTTCTTTCTTACTTCTTTCTTTCTTTTTTCTTTCTTTCTTCTGTCTTTGTTCTTTCTTTCTTCTTTCTTTCTTTCTTCTGTCTTTCTTCTTTCTTTCTTCTTTCTTTCTTCTTTCTTTCTTCTTTCTTTCTTTCTTTCTTTCTTTCTTCTTTCTTTCTTCTTTCTTTCTTCTTTCTTTCTTTTTTTTCGTCTTTCTTTCTTCTTTCTTTCTTCTTTCCTTCTTTCTTTCTTCTTTCTTTCTTCTATCTTTCTTTCTTCATTCTTTCTTCTTTCTTCTTTCTTTCTTATTTCGTTCTTACTTCTTTCTTACTTCTTTATTTCTTCTTTCTTTCTTCTTTTTTCTTTCTTTGTTTTTTCTTTCTTTATTCTTTCTTACTTCTTTCTTTCTTTCTTCTTTCTTTCTTAATTCTTTCTTACTACTCTCTTTCTTCTTTTTTCTTATTTCTTTCTTTCCTCTTTCCTCTTTCTTCTTTCTTTCTTCTTTCTTTCTTCTTTCTTTCTTCTTTTTTTTTTCTTTCTTCTTTTTTTCTTCCTTTCTTCTTTCTTTCATTCTACATTCTTTCTCTCTTCTTTCTTTCTTCTTTCTTTCTTCTTTCTTTCTTTCTTCTTTCTTTCTTAATTCTTTCTTCCTTCTCTCTTTCTTCTTTTTTCTTATTTCTTTCTTTCCTCTTTCTTATTTCTTCTTTCTTTCTTCTTTCTTTCTTCTTTCTTTCTTCTTTCTTTCCTCTTTCTTCTTTCTTTCTTCTTTCTTTCTTCTTTCTTTCTTATTTCTTTCTTCTTTTTTTGTTCTTTCTCTCTTCTTTTTTTCTTCCTTTCTTCTTTCTTTCATTCTTTCTTTCTTTCTTCTTTCTTTCTTCTTTCTTTCTTCTTTCTTTCTACTTTCTTTCTTTCTCCTTTCTTTCTTCCATCTTTCTTTTTCTTTCCTCTTTCATTCTTCTTTCTTTTTCTTTCATTGTTTTTTCTTTATTTCTTATTTCTTTCTTCTTTCGTTCTTCTATCTTTCTTCTCTCTTTCTTCTTTCTTTCTTCTTTCTTACTTCTTTCTTTCTTTCTTCTTTCTTCTTTATTTCTTTCTTACTCTTTCTTCTTTCTTCTTTCTCTCTTCTTTCTTTCTTCTTTCTTTCTTCTTTCTTTCTCTCTTCTTTCTTCTTTCTTTCTTCTTTCTTTCTTCTTTCTATTTTCTTTCTTCTTACTTTCTTCTTTATTTCTTTCTTTTTTCTCTCTTCTTTCCTTCTTCTTTCTTTCTTCTTTCTTTCTTCTTTCTTACTTCTTTCTTTCTTCCTTCTTACTTCTTTCTTACTTCTTTCTTACCTCTTTCTTTCTTCTTTCTTTCTTCTTTCTTTCTTTCTATCTTTCTTCTTTCTTTCTTTCTTCTTTCTTTACTTCTTTCTTCTTTCTCTCTTTATTCTTTCTTTCCTTCTTCTTTCTTTCTTCTTTCTTTCTTCTTTTTTGCTTCTTTCTTTCTTTCTTCTTTCTTACTCCTTTCTTTCTTCTTTCTTTCTTCTTCCTTACTTCTTTCTTTCTTCTTTCTTTCCTCTTTCTTTCCTCATTCTTTCTTTCTTCTTTCTTTCTTCTTTCCCTCTTCTTACTTTCTTCATTCTTTCTTACTTCTTTCTTTCGTCTTTCTTTCTTTCTTCTTTCTTTCTTCTTTCTTTCTTCATTTCTTTCTTTCTTCTTTCTTTCTTCTTTCTTTCTTCTTTCTTTCTTCTTTCTTTCTTCTTCCTTTCTTCTTTCTTTCTTCTTTCTTTCTTCCTTCTTTATTACTTCTTTCTTTCTTCCTTCTCTCTTACTTCTTTCTTTCTTTCTTCTTTCTTTCTTTCCTCTTTCTTTCTTTTTTCTTTCTTCTTTCTTATTTCTTCCTTTCTTCTTTCTTTCTTCTTTCTTTCTTCCTTCTTTCTTACTTCTTTCTTTCTTTCTTCTTTCTTTCTTTCTTCTTTCTTTCATTCTTTCCTTCTCTCCTCTTTCTTTCTTCTTTCTTACTCCTTTCCTTCTTCTTTCTTTCTATGTTCTTTCTTCTTTATTTCTTCTTTCTTCTTTCTTTCTTTCGTCTTTCTTTCTTATTTCTTTCTTCTTTCTTTCTTTCTTCTTTCATTCTTCTTTCTTTATTCTTATTTCTTTCTTCTTTCTTCTTTCTTTCTTATTTCTTTCTTCTTTCTTACTTCTTTCTTACTTGTTTCTTACTTCTTTCTTACTTCTTTTTTTCTTTTTTCTTTCTTCTTTCTTTCTTCTTTCTTTCTTCCTTCTTTCTTTCTTTTTTTTTCCTCTTTCTTTCTTCTTTCTTACTTCTTTCTTAGTTCTTTCCTACTTCATTCTTTCTTCTTTCTTTCTTCTTTCTTTGTTCTTTCATTCTTCTTTCTTTTTTTCTTCTTTCTTTCTTCTTTCTTTCTTTTTTTTTCTTTCTTCTTTCTTTCCTTCTTTCTTTCTTCTTTCTTTCTTCTTTCTTTCTTCTTTCTTTCTTCTTTCTTTGTTCTTTCATTCTTCTTTCTTTCTTCTTTCTTTCTTCTTTCTTTCATTCTTCTTTCTTTCTTTCTTCTTTCTTTCTTCTTTCTTTCATTCTTTCTTCTTTCTTTCTTTCTTCTTTCTTTCTCCTTTCTTTCTTCTTTCTTTCTTCTTTCATCTTTCTTTCTTCTTTCTTTCCTTCTTACTTCTTTCTTACTTCTTTCTTTCTTCTTTCTTTATTTCTTCTTTCTTCTTTCTTCTTTCTTCTTTTTTTTCTTTCTTTCTTTCTTCTTTCTTTCTTCTTTCTTACTTCTTTCTTACTTCTTTCTTTCTTCTTTCTTTCTTCCTTCTTTCTTCTTTCTTTCTTCTTTCTTCCTTCTTTCTTTCTTTCTCCTTTCTTCCTTCTTCCATTCTTACTTCTTTCTTTCTTCTTTCTTAATTCTTTCTTACTTCTTTCTTTCTTCTTTCTTTCTTCTTAGTTTCTTTCTTCTTTCTTTCTTTCTTCTTTCTTTGTTTTTATTTCTCTCTTCTTTCCTTCTTCTTTCCTTCTTTTTTCTTTCTTTCTTTCTTCTTTCTTTCTTTCGTCTTTCTTTCTTCTTTCTCTCTTCTTTCTTTCTTACTTCTTACTTACTTCTTTCTTTCTTCTTTCTTTCTTCTTTCATTCTTCTTTCTTTCTTACTTCTTTCTTACTTCTTTCTTACTTCTTTCTTTCTTCTTCCTTTCTTCTTTCTTTCTTCTTTCTTTCTTTCTTTCTTCTTAGTTTCTTCTTTCTTTCTTCTTTCTTTCTTCTTTCTTTCTTCTTTTTTCTTTCTTCTTTCTTTCTTTCTTCTTTCTTTCTTCTTTTTTCTTTCTTCTTTCTTTCTTTTTTCTTTCTTTCCTCTTTCTTTCATTCTTCTTTCTTTCTTTCTTCTTTCTTTCTTCTTTCTTTCATTCTTTCTTCTTTCTTTCTTTCTTTCTTCTTCCTTTCTTCTTTCTTTCTTCTCTCTTTCTTTTTTCTTTCTTTCTTTCTTCTTTCTTTCTTTCGTCTTTCTTTCTTCTTTCTCTCTTCTTTCTTTCTTACTTCTTACTTACTTCTTTCTTTCTTCTTTCTTTCTTCTTTCATTCTTCTTTCTTTCTTACTTCTTTCTTACTTCTTTCTTACTCCTTTATTTCTTATTTCTTTCTTATTTCTTTCTTCTTTCTTTCTTTCTCTTTTCTTTTTTCTTTCTTTCTTTCTTTTTTCTTTCTTCTTCTTCTTTCTTTCTTTCTTCGTTCTTTTTTTTTCTTTCATCTTTGTTTCTTTCTTGTTTCTTTCTTTCTTTCTTCTTTCTTTCTTCTTTCTTCTTTCTTTCTTCTTTCTTACTTCTTTCTTACTTCTTTCTTTCTTCTTTCTTTCTTTCTTTCTTCTTTCTTCTTTCTTTCCTCTTTCTTTCTACTTTCTTCTTTCTTTATTCTTTCTTTCTTCTTTCTTCTTTTTTATTTCTTCTTTCTTTCTTTCTTCTTTCTTTCCTCTTTCTTTCTTCTTTCTGACTTTCTTTCTTTCTTTCTTTCTTCTTCCTTTCTTCTTTCTTACTTTCTTCCTTCTTTCTTCTTTCTTTCTTCTTTCTTTCTTCTTTCTTTCTTCTTTCTTTCTTTCTTCTTACTTTTTCTTTCATTCTTCTTTCTTTCTTTCTTCTTTCTTTCTTCTTTCTTTCTTCTTTCTTTCTTTCTTCTTTCTTTTTCTTTCATTCTTCTTTCTTTATTCTTTCATTCTTTAGTCTTCCTTTCTTCTTTCTTTCTTCTTTCTTTCTTCTTTCTTTCTTCTTTCTTTCTTCTTTCTTTCTTCTTTCCTTCTTCTTTCTTTCTTCTTTCTTTCTTTCTTCTTTCTTTCCTCTTTCTTTCTTCTTTCCTTCTTTCTTCTTTCTTTCTTCTTTCTTTCTTCTATCTTACTCCTTTCTTATTTCTTTCTTTCTTTCTTCTTTCTTTCTTCTTTCTTTCTTCTTTCTTTCTTCTTTCTTTCTTCCTCTTTCTTTATTCTTTCTTTCTTTCTTCTTTCTTCCTTCTTTCTTTATTTCTTCGTTCTTTCTTCTTCCTTTCTTTCTTCTTTCTTTCTTCTTTCTTTCTTCTTTCTTTCTTCCTTCTTTCTTTCTTGTTTCTTTCTTCTTTCTTTCTTTCTTTCTTTCTTCTTTCTTTCTTCTTTCTTTCTTCTTTCTTTCTTCTTACTTTCTTCTTTCTTACTTCTTTTTTTCTTTCTTCTTTCATTCTTCTTTCTTTCTTTCTTCTTTCTTTCGTCTTTCTTTCTTCTTTCCTTCTTCTTTATTTCTTTCTTCTTTCTTTCTTCTTTCTTTCATTCTTTCTTCTTTCTTTCTTCTTTCTTTCTTCCTTCTTTATTTCATCTTTCTTTCTTTCTCCTTTCTTTATTTTCTTTCTTCTTTCTTTCTTCTTTCTTACTTTCTTATTTTTTTTCTTGTTTCTTTCTTCTTTCTTCATTCTTTCTTTCTTCTTTCATTCCTTCTTCTTTATTTTTTCTTTCTTTCTTCTTTCTTTACTCTTTCTTTCTTCTTTCTTTCTTTCTTTCTTCTTTCTTTCTTCTTTCTTTCTTACTTCTTTCTTACTTCTCTATTTCTTTCTTCTTTCTTTCTTCTTTCTTTCTTAATTCTTTCTTCTTTATTTCTTCTTTCATTCTTCTTTCTTCTTTCTTTCTTCTTTATTACTCCTTCCTTTCTTTCTTCTTTCTTACTTCTTTCTTACTTCTTTCTCTCTTCCTTATTTCTCCTTTCTTTCTTCTTTCTTTCTTTCTTCTTTCTTTCTTCTTTCTTTCTTCTTTCTTTCTTCTTTCATTCTTATTTCTTTCTTCCTTCTTTCTTTCTTCTTTCTTCTTTCTTATTCTTTCTTTCCTTCTTACGTCTTTCTTACTTCTTTCTTTCTTCTTTTTTATTTCTTCTGTCTTTCTTCTTTCTTTCTTTCTTCGTTCTTCTTTCTTTCTTTCTTTCTTTCTTCTTTCTTTCTTCTTTCTTACTTCTTTCCTTCTTCTTTCTTACTTCTTTCTCTCTTCTTTCTTTCTTCTTTCTTTCTTTCTTCTTTCTTTCTTCTTTCTTTCTTCTTTCTTTCTTCATTCTTTTTTCTTACTTACTTCTTTGTTTCTTTCTTCTTTCTTTCTTCTTTCTTTCTTTCTTCTTTCATTCTTTCTTCTTGCTTTCTTTCTTTCTTCTTTCTTTCTTTATTTTTCTCTCTTCTTTCCTTCTTATCTCTTTCTTCTTTCTTTCTTCTTTCTTTCTTCTTTCTTTCTTTATTACTTCTTTCTTACTTCTTTCTTATTTGTTTCTTACTTCTTTCTTACTACTTTTTTCTTCTTTCTTTCTTCTTTCTTTCTTCTTTCTTTCTTCCTCCTTTCTTTCTTCTTTTTTTCTTCTTTCTTTCCTCTTTCTATCTTCTTTCTTACTTCTTTCTTCTTTCTTTCTTTCTTCTTTCTTTCTTCTTTCTTTCTTCTTTCTTTCTTCATTCTTTCTTCTTTCTTGCTTCTACCTTTACTCTTCCTTCTTTCTTTCTTGATTCTTTCTTACTTATTTCTTACTTCTTTCATCCTTCTTTCTTTCTTCTTTCTTTCTTCTTTCTTTCTTCTTTCTTTCTTCTTTCTTTCTTCTTTTTTTTTCTTTCTTCTTTTTTTCTTCCTTTCTTCTTTCTTTCATTCTACATTCTTTCTTTCTTCTTTCTTTCTTCTTTCTTTCTTCTTTCTTTCTTTCTACTTTCTTTCTTAATTCTTTCTTACTTCTCTCTTTCTTCTTTTTTCTTATTTCTTTCTTTCCTCTTTCTTATTTCTTCTTTCTTTCTTCTTTCTTTCTTCTTTCTTTCTTCTTTCTTTCCTCTTTCTTCTTTCTTTCTTCTTTCTTTCTTCTTTCTTTCTTATTTCTTTCTTCTTTTTTTGTTCTTTCTTTCTTCTTTTTTTCTTCCTTTCTTCTTTTTTTCATTCTTTCTTTCTTTCTTCTTTCTTTCTTCTTTCTTATTTCTTTCTTTCTTTCTACTTTCTTTCTTTCTCCTTTCTTTCTTCCATCTTTCTTTTTCTTTCCTCTTTCATTCTTCTTTCTTTTTCTTTCATTATTTTTTCTTTATTTCTTATTTCTTTCTTCTTTCGTTCTTCTATCTTTCTTCTCTCTTTCTTCTTTCTTTCTTCTTTCTTACTTCTTTCTTTCTTTCTTCTTTCTTCTTTATTTCTTTCTTACTCTTTCTTCTTTCTTCTTTCTTTCTTCTTTCTTTCTTCTTTCTTTCTTCTTTCTTTCTTTCTTCTTTCTTCTTTCTTTCTTCTTTCTTTCTTCTTTCTATTTTCTTTCTTCTTACTTTCTTCTTTATTTCTTTCTTTTTTCTCTCTTCTTTCCTTCTTCTTTCTTTCTTCTTTCTTACTTCTTGCTTACTACTTTCTTCTTTCTTTCTTCTTTCTTACTTCTTTCTTTCTTCCTTCTTACTTCTTTCTTACTTCTTTCTTACCTCTTTCTTTCTTCTTTCTTTCCTCTTTCTTTCCTCATTCTTTCTTTCTTCTTTCTTTCTTCTTTCCCTCTTCTTACTTTCTTCATTCTTTCTTACTTCTTTCTTTCGTCTTTCTTTCTTTCTTCTTTCTTTCTTCTTTCTTTCTTCATTTCTTTCTTTCTTCTTTCTTTCTTCTTTCTTTCTTCTTTCTTTCTTCTTTCTTTCTTCTTCCTTTCTTCTTTCTTTCTTCTTTCTTTCTTCCTTCTTTCTTACTTCTTTCTTTCTTTCTTCTTTCTTTCTTCCTTCTCTCTTACTTCTTTCTTTCTTTCTTCTTTCTTTCTTTCCTCTTTCTTTCTTTTTTCTTTCTTCTTTCTTATTTCTTCCTTTCTTCTTTCTTTCTTCTTTCTTTCTTCCTTCTTTCTTACTTCTTTCTTTCTTTCTTCTTTCTTTCTTTCTTCTTTCTTTCATTCTTTCTTTCTCTCCTCTTTCTTTCTTCTTTCTTACTTCTTTCCTTCTTCTTTCTATGTTCTTTCTTCTTTATTTCTTCTTTCTTCTTTCTTTCTTTCGTCTTTCTTTCTTATTTCTTTCTTCTTTCTTTCTTTCTTCTTTCATTCTTCTTTCTTTATTCTTATTTCTTTCTTCTTTCTTCTTTCTTTCTTATTTCTTTCTTCTTTCTTACTTCTTTCTTACTTGTTTCTTACTTCTTTCTTACTTCTTTTTTTCTTTTTTCTTTCTTCTCTCTTTCTTCTTTCTTTCTTCCTTCTTTCTTTCTTTTTTTTTCCTCTTTCTTTCTTCTTTCTTACTTCTTTCTTAGTTCTTTCCTACTTCATTCTTTCTTCTTTCTTTCTTCTTTCTTTCTTTTTTTTTCTTTCTTCTTTCTTTCCTTCTTTCTTTCTTCTTTCTTTCTTCTTTCTTTCTTCTTTCTTTCTTCTTTCTTTCTTCTTTCTTTCTTCTTTCTTTCTTCTTTCTTTCATTCTTCTTTCTTTCTTTCTTCTTTCTTTCTTCTTTCTTTCATTCTTTCTTCTTTCTTTCTTTCTTCTTTCTTTCTCCTTTCTTTCTTCTTTCTTTCTTTTTTCATCTTTCTTTCTTCTTTCTTTCCTTCTTACTTCTTTCTTACTTCTTTCTTTCTTCTTTCTTTATTTCTTCTTTCTTCTTTCTTCTTTTTTTTCTTTCTTTCTTTCTTCTTTCTTTCTTCTTTCTTACTTCTTTCCTACTTCTTTCTTTCTTCTTTCTTTCTTCCTTCTTTCTTCTTTCTTTCTTCTTTCTTCCTTCTTTCTTTCTTTCTCCTTTCTTCCTTCTTCCATTCTTACTTCTTTCTTTCTTCTTTCTTAATTCTTTCTTACTTCTTTCTTTCTTCTTTCTTTCTTCTTAGTTTCTTTCTTCTTTCTTTCTTTCTTCTTTCTTTGTTTTTATTTCTCTCTTCTTTCCTTCTTCTTTCCTTCTTTTTTCTTTCTTTCTTTCTTCTTTCTTTCTTTCGTCTTTCTTTCTTCTTTCTCTCTTCTTTCTTTCTTACTTCTTACTTACTTCTTTCTTTCTTCTTTCTTTCTTCTTTCATTCTTACTTCTTTCTTCTTTCTTACTTCTTTCTTTCTTCTTCCTTTCTTCTTTCCTTCTTCTTTCTTTCTTTCTTTCCTCTTAGTTTCTTCTTTCTTTCTTCTTTCTTTCTTCTTTCTTTCTTCTTTTTTCTTTCTTCTTTCTTTCTTTCTTCTTTCTTTCTTCTTTTTTCTTTCTTCTTTCTTTCTTTTTTCTTTCTTTCCTCTTTCTTTCATTCTTCTTTCTTTCTTTCTTCTTTCTTTCTTCTTTCTTTCATTCTTTCTTCTTTCTTTCTTTCTTTCTTCTTCCTTTCTTCTTTCTTTCTTCTCTCTTTCTTTTTTCTTTCTTTCTTTCTTCTTTCTTTCTTTCGTCTTTCTTTCTTCTTTCTCTCTTCTTTCTTTCTTACTTCTTACTTACTTCTTTCTTTCTTCTTTCTTTCTTCTTTCATTCTTCTTTCTTTCTTACTTCTTTCTTACTTCTTTCTTACTCCTTTATTTCTTATTTCTTTCTTATTTCTTTCTTTCTCTTTTCTTTTTTCTTTCTTTCTTTCTTTTTTCTTTCTTCTTCTTCTTTCTTTCTTTCTTCGTTCTTTTTTTTTCTTTCATCTTTCTTTCTTTCTTGTTTCTTTCTTTCTTCTTTCTTTCTTCTTTCTTCTTTCTTTCTTCTTTCTTACTTCTTTCTTACTTCTTTCTTTCTTCTTTCTTTCTTTCTTCTTTCTTTCTTCTTTCTTTCCTCTTTCTTTCTACTTTCTTCTTTCTTTATTCTTTCTTTCTTCTTTCTTCTTTTTTATTTCTTCTTTCTTTCTTTCTTCTTTCTTTCCTCTTTCTTTCTTTTTTCTGACTTTCTTTCTTTCTTTCTTTCTTCTTCCTTTCTTCTTTCTTACTTTCTTCTTTCTTTCTTCTTTCTTTCTTCTTTCTTTCTTCTTTCTTTCTTCTTTCTTTCTTTCTTCTTACTTTTTCTTTCATTCTCCTTTCTTTCTTTCTTCTTTCTTTCTTCTTTCTTTCTTCTTTCTTTCTTTCTTCTTTCTTTTTCTTTCATTCTTCTTTCTTTATTCTTTCATTCTTTAGTCTTCCTTTCTTCTTTCTTTCTTCTTTCTTTCTTCTTTCTTTCTTTCTTCTTTCTTTACTTCTTTCTTCCTTCTCTCTTTATTCTTTCTTTCCTTCTTCTTTCTTTCTTCTTTCTTTCTTCTTTTTTGCTTCTGTCTTTCTTTCTTTCTTCTTTCTTACTCCTTTCTTTCTTCTTTCTTCTTTCTTTATTCTTTCTTTCTTCTTTCTTTCCTCTTTCTTCTTTCTTTCTTCTTTCTTTCTTCTTTCTTTCTTATTTCTTTCTTCTTTTTTTGTTCTTTCTTTCTTCTTTTTTTCTTCCTTTCTTCTTTCTTTCATTCTACTTTCTTTCTTTCTTCTTTCTTTCTTCTTTCTTTCTTCTTTCTTTCTTTCTACTTTCTTTCTTTCTCCTTTCTTTCTTCCATCTTTCTTTTTCTTTCCTCTTTCATTCTTCTTTCTTTTTCTTTCATTATTTTTTCTTTATTTCTTATTTCTTTCTTCTTTCGTTCTTCTATCTTTCTTCTCTCTTTCTTCTTTCTTTCTTCTTTCTTACTTCTTTCTTTCTTTCTTCTTTCTTCTTTATTTCTTTCTTACTCTTTCTTCTTCCTTCTTTCTTTCTTCTTTCTTTCATTCTTTCTTTCTCTCTTCTTTCTTTCTTCTTTCTTTCTTCTTTCTTTCTTCTTTCTTTCTTCTTCCTTTCTTCTTTCTTTCTTCTTTCTTTCTTCCTTCTTTCTTACTTCGTTCTTTCTTTCTTCTTTCTTTCTTTCTTCTTTCTTTCATTCTTTCTTTCTCTATTCTTTCTTTCTTCTTTCTTACTTCTTTCTTTCTTCTTTCTTTCTTTCTTCTTTCTTTCTTCTTTCTTTCTTTCTTCTTTCCTTCTTCATTCTTACTTCTTTCTTATTTCTTTCTTTCTTTTTTCTTTCTTATTTCTTTCTTCTTTCTTTCTTTCTTCTTTCTTTCTTATTTCTTTCTTCTCTTTCTTTCTTCTTTCCATCTTTCCTCTTTCTTTCTTCTTTCTTTCTTCTTTCTTTCTTACTTCATTCTTTCTTCTTTCTTCTTTCTTCTTTCTTTCTTCTTTCTTTCTTTCTTTCTTCTTTCTTTCTTTCTTCTTTCTTTACTTCTTTCTTCTTTCTCTCTTTATTCCTTCTTTCCTTCTTCTTTCTTTCTTCTTTCTTTCTTCTTTTTTGCTTCTTTATTTCTTTCTTCTTTCTTACTCCTTTCTTTCTTCTTTTTTCTTTCTTTCTTCTTTCTTTCTTCTTTCTTTCCTCTTTCTTCTTTCTTTCTTCTTTCTTTCTTCTTTCTTTCTTATTTCTTTCTTCTTTTTTTGTTCTTTCTTTCTTCTTTTTTTCTTCCTTTCTTCTTTCTTTCATTCTACTTTCTTTCTTTCTTCTTTCTTTCTTCTTTCTTTCTTCTTTCTTTCTTTCTACTTTCTTTCTTTCTCCTTTCTTTCTTCCATCTTTCTTTTTCTTTCCTCTTTCATTCTTCTTTCTTTTTCTTTCATTATTTTTTCTTTATTTCTTATTTCTTTCTTCTTTCTTTCTTCTATCTTTCTTCTCTCTTTCTTCTTTCTTTCTTCTTTCTTACTTCTTTCTTTCTTTCTTCTTTCTTCTTTATTTCTTTCTTACTCTTTCTTCTTCCTTCTTTCTTTCTTCTTTCTTTCATTCTTTCTTTCTCTCTTCTTTCTTTCTTCTTTCTTTCTTCTTTCTTTTTTCTTTCTTTCTTCTTCCTTTCTTCTTTCTTTCTTCTTTCTTTCTTATTCTTTCTTACTTCGTTCTTTCTTTCTTCTTTCTTTCTTTCTTCTTTCTTTCATTCTTTCTTTCTCTCTTCTTTCTTTCTTCTTTCTTACTTCTTTCTTTCTTCTTTCTTTCTTTCTTCTTTCTTTCTTCTTTCTTTCTTTCTTCTTTCCTTCTTCATTCTTACTTCTTTCTTATTTCTTTCTTTATTTTTTCTTTCTTCTTTCTTACTTTCTTCTTTCTTTCTTATTTCTTTCTTCTCTTTCTTTCTTCTTTCCATCTTTCCTCTTTCTTTCTTCTTTCTTTCTTCTTTCTTTCTTCTTTCTTTCTTCTTTCTTTCTTTCTTCTTTCTTCTTTCTTTCTTCTTTCTTTCTTCTTTCTATTTTCTTTCTTCTTACTTTCTTCTTTATTTCATTCTTTTTTCTCTCTTCTTTCCTTCTTCTTTCTTTCTTCTTTCTTTCTTCTTTCTTACTTCTTTCTTACTACTTTCTTTCTTCTTTCTTACTTCTTTCTTTCTTCCTTCTTACTTCTTTCTTACTTCTTTCTTACCTCTTTCTTATTTCTTTATTTCTTCTTTCTTTACTTCTTTCTTCTTTCTCTCATTATTCTTTCTTTCCTTCTTCTTTCTTTCTTCTTTCTTTCTTCTTTTTTGCTTCTTTCTTTCTTTCTTCTTTCTTACTCCTTTCTTTCTTCTTTCTTTCTTCTTCCTTACTTCTTTCTTTCTTCTTTCTTTCCTCTTTCTTTCCTCATTCTTTCTTTTTTCTTTCTTTCTTCTTTCCCTCTTCTTACTTTCTTTCTTCTTTCTTTTTCTTTCATTCTTCTTTCTTTATTCTTTCATTCTTTAGTCTTCCTTTCTTCTTTCTTTCTTCTTTCTTTCTTCTTTCTTTCTTCTTCCTTTCTTCTTTCTTTCTTCTTTCTTTCTTCCTTCTTTCTTACTTCTTTCTTTCTTTCTTCTTTCTTTCTTCCTTCTTTCTTACTTCTTTCTTTCTTTCTTCTTTCTTTCTTTCTTCTTTCTTTCATTCTTTCTTTCTCTCTTCTTTCTTTCCTCTTTCTTTCTTTTTTCTTTCTTCTTTCTTTCTTCTTCCTTTCTTCTTTCTTTCTTCTTTCTTTCTTCCTTCTTTCTTACTTCTTTCTTTCTTTCTTCTTTCTTTCTTTCTTCTTTCCTTCATTCTTTCTTTCTCTCCTCTTTCTTTCTTCTTTCTTACTTCTTTCCTTCTTCTTTCTTTCTATGTTCTTTCTTCTTTATTTCTTCTTTCTTCTTTCTTTCTTTCTTCTTTCATTCTTCTTTCTTTATTCTTATTTCTTTCTTCTTTCTTCTTTCTTTCTTATTTCTTTCTTCTTTCTTACTTGTTTCTTACTTGTTTCTTACTTCTTTCTTACTTCTTTTTTTCTTTTTTCTTTCTTCTTTCTTTCTTCTTTCTTTCTTCCTTCTTTCTTTCTTTTTTTTTTCCTCTTTCTTTCTTCTTTCTTACTTCTTTCTTAGTTCTTTCCTACTTCATTATTTCTTCTTTCTTTCTTCTTTCTTTGTTCTTTCATTCTTCTTTCTTTCTTTCTTCTTTCTTTCTTCTTTCTTTGTTCTTTCATTCTTCTTTCTTTCTTCTTTCTTTCTTCTTTCTTTCTTTCTTCTTTCTTTCTTCTTTCTTTCTTTCTTCTTTCTTTATTCTTTCATTCTTTAGTCTTTCTTTCTTCTTTCATTCTTCTTTCTTTCTTCTTTCTTTCTTCTTTCTTATTTCTTTCTTTCTTACTTCTTTCTTTCTTCTTTCATTCTTCTTTCTTTCATTCTTCTTTCTTTCTTTCTTCTTTCTTTCTTCTTTCTTTCATTCTTTCTTCTTTCTTTCTTTCTTCTTTCTTTCTCCTTTCTTTCTTCTTTCTTTCTTCTTTCATCTTTCTTTCTTCTTTCTTTCCTTCTTACTTCTTTCTTACTTCTTTCTTTCTTCTTTCTTTATTTCTTCTTTCTTCTTCTTTTTTTTCTTTCCTTCTTTCTTCTTTCTTTCTTCTTCCATTCTTACTTCTTTCTTTCTTCTTTCTTAATTCTTTCTTACTTCTTTCTTTCTTCTTTCTTTCTTTCTTTCTCCTTTCTTTCTTCTTCCATTCTTACTTCTTTCTTTCTTCTTTCTTAATTCTTTCTTACTTCTTTCTTTCTTCTTTCTTTCTTCTTAGTTTCTTTCTTCTTTCTTTCTTTCTTCTTTCTTTCTTTTTATTTCTCTCTTCTTTCCTTCTTCTTTCTTTCTTCGTTCTTTCTTCTTTCTTACTTCTTTCTTCCTTCTTTCTTTCTTCTTTTTTTCTTCTTTCTTTCTTCTTCTTACTTCTTTCTTACTTCTTTCTTACTTCTTTCTTACTTCTTTCTTTCTTACTTCTTTCTTCTTCCTTTCTTCTTTCTTTCTTCTTTCTTTCTTTTTTCTTTCTTTCTTTCTTCTTTCTTTCTTCTTTCATTCTTCTTTCTTTCTTACTTCTTTCTTACTTCTTTCTTACTTCTTTCTTTCTTCTTCCTTTCTTCTTTCTTTCTTTCTTCTTTCTTTCTTCTTTTTTCTTTCTTCTTTCTTTCTTTTTTCTTTCTTTCCTCTTTCTTTCTTCTTTCTTTCTTTCTTTCTTCTTTCTTTCTTCTTTCTTTATTCTTACTTTCTTCTTTCATTCTTCTTTCTTTCATTCTTCTTTCTTTCTTTCTTCTTTCTTTCTTCTTTCTTTCATTCTTTCTTCTTTCTTTCTTTCTTTCTTCTTCCTTTCTTCTTTCTTTCTTCTCTCTTTCTTTTTTCTTTCTTTCTTTCTTTCTTCTTTCTTTCTTTCGTCTTTCTTTCTTCTTTCTCTCTTCTTTCTTTATTACTTCTTACTTACTTCTTTCTTTCTTCTTTCTTTCTTCTTTCATTCTTCTTTCTTTCTTACTTCTTTCTTACTTCTTTCTTACTCCTTTATTTCTTATTTCTTTCTTATTTCTTTCTTCTTTCTTTCTTTCTCTTTTCTTTTTTCTTTCTTTCTTTCTTTTTTATTTCTTCTTCTTCTTTCTTTCTTTCTTCTTTCTTTCTTCTTTCTTTCATCTTTCTTTCTTTCTTGTTTCTTTCTTTCTTTCTTCTTTCTTTCTTCTTTCTTCTTTCTTTCTTCTTTCTTACTTCTTTCTTACTTCTTTCTTTCTTCTTTCTTTCTTTCTTCTTTCTTTGTTCTTTCTTTCCTCTTTCTTTCTACTTTCTTCTTTCTTTATTCTTTCTTTCTTCTTTCTTCTTTTTTATTTCTTCTTTCTTTCTTTCTTCTTTCTTTTCTCTTTCTTTCTTCTTTCTGTCTTTCTCTCTTTCTTTCTTTCTTCTTCCTTTCTTCTTTCTTACTTTCTTCTTTCTTTCTTCTTTCTTTCTTCTTTCTTTCTTTTTTCTTACTGCTTTGTTCCTTCTTTCTTACTTCTTTCTTACTTCTTTCTTTCTTACTTCTTTCTTTCTTTCTTCTTTCTGTCTTTCTTCTTTCTTTATTTTTTCTCTCTTTTTATTTCTTACTTCTTACTTACTTGTTTCTTTCTTCTCTCTTTCTTCTTTATTTCTTCTTTCCTTCTTACTTCTTTCTTACTTCTTTCTTACTCCATTATTTCTTATTTCTTTCTTCTTTCTTTCTTCTTTCTTTCTTTCTTCTTCCTTTCTTCTTTCTTTCATCTTTCTTTCTTTCTTGTTTCTTTCTTTCTTTCTTCTTTCTTTCTTCTTTCTTTCTTCTTACTTTCTTCTTTCTTTCTTCTTTCTTTCTTCTTTCTTTCCTTCTTTCTTTCTTCTTTCTTTCTTCTTTCTTTCTTTCTTCTTACTTTTTCTTTCATTCTTCTTTCTTTATTTCTTCTTTCTTTCTTCTTTCTTTCTTCTTTCTTTCTTTCTTCTTTCTTTTTCTTTCATTCTTCTTTCTTTATTCTTTCATTCTTTAGTCTTCCTTTCTTCTTTCTTTCTTCTTTCTTTCTTCTTTCTTTCTTCTTTCTTTCTTCTTTCTTTCTTCTTTCCTTCTTCTTTCTTTCTTCTTTCTTTCTTTCTTCTTTCTTTCTTCTTTCTTTCTTTCTTCTTTCTTTCTTCTTTCTTTCTTCTTTCCTTCTTTCTTCTTTCTTTCTTCTTTCTTTCTTCTATCTTACTCCTTTCTTATCTCTTTCTTTCTTTCTCCTTTCTTTCTTCTTTCTTTCTTCTTTCTTTCTTCTTTCTTTCTTCCTCTTTCTTTCTTCTTTCTTTCTTTCTTCTTTCTTCCTTCTTTCTTTATTTCTTCGTTCTTTCTTCTTCATTTCTTTCTTCTTTCTTTCTTCTTTGTTTCTTCCTTCTTTCTTTCTTGTTTCTTTCTTCTTTCTTTCTTTCTTTCTTTCTTCTTTCTTTCTTCTTTCTTTCTTCTTTCTTTCTTCTTACTTTCTTCTTTCTTACTTCTTTTTTTCTTTCTTCTTTCTTTCTTCTTTCTTTCTTTCTTCTTTCTTTCTTCTTTCTTTCTTCTTTCCTTATTCTTTCTTTCTTTCTTCTTTCTTTCTTCTTTCTTTCATTCTTTCTTCTTTCTTTCTTCTTTCTTTCTTCCTTCTTTATTTCATCTTTCTTTCTTTCTCCTTTCTTTATTTTCTTTCTTCTTTCTTTCTTCTTTCTTACTTTCTTATTTTTTTCTTGTTTCTTTCTTCTTTCTTCATTCTTTCTTTCTTCTTTCTTTCCTTCTTCTTTATTTTTTTCTTTCTTTCTTCTTTCTTTCTTCTTTCTTTCTTCTTTCTTTCTTCTTTCTTCTTTCTTTCTTCTTTCTTTCTTTCTTTCTTCTTTCTTTCTTTCTTCTTTCTTTACTTCTTTCTTCCGTCTCTCTTTATTCTTTCTTTCCTTCTTCTTTCTTTCGTCTTTCTTTCTTCTTTTTTGCTTCTGTCTTTCTTTCTTTCTTCTTTCTTACTCCTTTCTTTCTTCTTTCTTCTTTCTTTATTCTTTCTTTCTTCTTTCTTTCCTCTTTCTTCTTTCTTTCTTCTTTCTTTCTTCTTTCTTTCTTATTTCTTTCTTCTTTTTTTGTTCTTTCTTTCTTCTTTTTTTCTTCCTTTCTTCTTTCTTTCATTCTACTTTCTTTCTTTCTTCTTTCTTTCTTCTTTCTTTCTTCTTTCTTTCTTTCTACTTTCTTTCTTTCTCCTTTCTTTCTTCCATCTTTCTTTTTCTTTCCTCTTTCATTCTTCTTTCCTTTCCTTTCATTATTTTTTCTTTATTTCTTATTTCTTTCTTCTTTCGTTCTTCTATCTTTCTTCTCTCTTTCTTCTTTCTTTCTTCTTTCTTACTTCTTTCTTTCTTTCTTCTTTCTTCTTTATTTCTTTCTTACTCTTTCTTCTTCCTTCTTTCTTTCTTCTTTCTTTCATTCTTTCTTTCTCTCTTCTTTCTTTCTTCTTTCTTTCTTCTTTCTTTCTTCTTTCTTTCTTCTTCCTTTCTTCTTTCTTTCTTCTTTCTTTCTTCCTTCTTTCTTACTTCGTTCTTTCTTTCTTCTTTCTTTCTTTCTTCTTTCTTTCATTCTTTCTTTCTCTCTTCTTTCTTTCTTCTTTCTTACTTCTTTCTTTCTTCTTTCTTTCTTTCTTCTTTCCTTCTTCATTCTTACTTCTTTCTTATTTCTTTCTTTCTTTTTTCTTTCTTATTTCTTTCTTCTTTCTTTCTTTCTTCTTTCTTTCTTATTTCTTTCTTCTCTTTCTTTCTTCTTTCCATCTTTCCTCTTTCTTTCTTCTTTCTTTCTTCTTTCTTTCTTACTTCATTCTTTCTTCTTTCTTTCTCCTTTCTTCTTTCTTTCTTCTTTCTTTCTTTCTTTCTTCTTTCTTTCTTTCTTCTTTCTTTACTTCTTTCTTCTTTCTCTCTTTATTCTTTCTTTCCTTCTTCTTTCTTTCTTCTTTCTTTCTTCTTTTTTGCTTCTTTCTTTCTTTCTTCTTTCTTACTCCTTTCTTTCTTCTTTCTTCTTTCTTTCTTCTTTCTTTCTTCTTTCTTTCCTCTTTCTTCTTTCTTTCTTCTTTCTTTCTTCTTTCTTTCTTATTTCTTTCTTCTTTTTTTGTTCTCTCTTTCTTCTTTTTTTCTTCCTTTCTTCTTTCTTTCATTCTACTTTCTTTCTTTCTTCTTTCTTTCTTCTTTCTTTCTTTCTTCTTTCCTTCTTCATTCTTACTTCTTTCTTATTTCTTTCTTTCTTTTTGCTTTCTTATTTCTTTCTTCTTTCTTTCTTTCTTCTTTCTTTCTTATTTCTTTCTTCTCTTTCTTTCTTCTTTCCATCTTTCCTCTTTCTTTCTTCTTTCTTTCTTCTTTCTTTCTTCTTTCTTTCTTCTTTCTTTCTTTCTTCTTTCTTCTTTCTTTCTTCTTTCTATTTTCTTTCTTCTTACTTTCTTCTTTATTTCTTTCTTTTTTCTCTCTTCTTTCCTTCTTCTTTCTTTCTTCTTTCTTTCTTCTTTCTTTCTTCTTTCTTACTTCTTTCTTACTACTTTCTTACTTCTTTCTTACTTCTTTCTTCTTTCTTTCTTCTTTCTTACTTCTTTCTTTCTTCCTTCTTACTTCTTTCTTACTTCTTTCTTACCTCTTTCTTACTTCTTTATTTCTTACCTCTTTCTTTCTTCTTTCTTTCTTCTTTCTTTCTTCTTTCTTCTTTCTTTCTTCTTTCTTTCTTTCTTTCTTTCTTCTTTCTTTCTTTCTTCTTTCTTTATTTCTTTCTTCTTTCTCTCTTTCTTTCTTTCTTCTTTCTTTCTTTCTTCTTTCTTTACTTCTTTCTTCTTTCTCTCTTTATTCTTTCTTTCCTTCTTCTTTCTTTCTACTTTCTTTCTTCTTTTTTGCTTCTTTCTTTCTTTCTTCTTTCTTACTCCTTTCTTTCTTCTTTCTTTCTTCTTCCTTACTTCTTTCTTTCTTCTTTCTTTCCTCTTTCTTTCCTCATTCTTTCTTTCTCCTTTCTTTCTTCTTTCCCTCTTCTTACTTTCTTCATTCTTTCTTTCTTCTTTCTTTCGTCTTTCTTTCTTTCTTCTTTCCTTCTTCTTTCTTTCTTCTTTATTTCTTTCTTTCTTCTTTCTTTCTTCTTTCTTTCTTCTTTCTTTCTTCTTTCTTTCTTCTTCCTTTCTTCTTTCTTTCTTCTTTCTTTCTTCCTTCTTTCTTACTTCTTTCTTTCTTTCTTCTTTCTTTCTTCCTTCTTTCTTACTTCTTTCTTTCTTTCTTCTTTCTTTCTTTCTTCTTTCTTTCATTCTTTCTTTCTCTCTTCTTTCTTTCCTCTTTCTTTCTTTTTTCTTTCTTCTTTCTTTCTTCTTCCTTTCTTCTTTCTTTCTTCTTTCTTCCTTCTTTCTTACTTCATTCTTTCTTTCTTTCTTCTTTCTTTCTTCTTTCTTTCATTCTTTCTTTCTCTCCTCTTTCTTTCTTCTTTCTTGCTTCTTTCCTTCTTCTTTCTTTCTATGTTCTTTCTTCTTTATTTCTTCTTTCTTCTTTCTTTCTTTCGTCTTTCTTTCTTATTTCTTTCTTCTTTCTTTCTTTCTTCTTTCATTCTTCTTTCTTTATTCTTATTTCTTTCTTCTTTCTTCTTTCTTTCTTATTTCTTTCTTCTTTCTTACTTCTTTCTTACTTGTTTCTTACTTCTTTCTTACTTCTTTTTTTTCTTTTTTCTTTCTTCTTTCTTTCTTCTTTCTTTCTTCCTTCTTTCTTTCTTTTTTTTTCCTCTTTCTTTCTTCTTTCTTACTTCTTTCTTAGTTCTTTCCTACTTCATTCTTTCTTCTTTCTTTCTTCTTTCTTTGTTCTTTCATTCCTCTTTCTTTCTTTCTTCTTTCTTTCTTCTTTCTTTCTTCTTTCTTTCTTTTTTTTCTTTCTTCTTTCTTTCCTTCTTTCTTTCTTCTTTCTTTCTTCTTTTTTCTTCTTTCTTTCTTCTTTCTTTGTTCCTTCATTCTTCTTTCTTTCTTCTTTCTTTCTTCTTTCTTTCTTTCTTCTTTCTTTCTTCTTTCTTTCTTTCTTCTTTCTTTATTCTTTCATTCTTTAGTCTTTCTTTCTTCTTTCATTCTTCTTTCTTTCTTCTTTCTTTCTTCTTTCTTACTTCTTTCTTTCTTACTTCTTTCTTTCTTCTTTCATTCTTCTTTCTTTCATTCTTCTTTCTTTCTTTCTTCTTTCTTTCTTCTTTCTTTCATTCTTTCTTCTTTCTTTCTTTCTTCTTTCTTTCTCCTTTCTTTCTTCTTTCTTTCTTCTTTCATCTTTCTTTCTTCTTTCTTTCCTTCTTACCTCTTTCTTACTTCTTTCTTTCTTCTTTCTTAATTTCTTCTTTCTTCTTTCTTCTTTTTTTTCTTTCTTTCTTTCTTCTTTCTTTCTTCTTTCTTACTTCTTTCTTACTTCTTTCTTTCTTCTTTCTTTCTTCCTTCTTTCTTCTTTCTTTCTTCTTTCATCCTTCTTTCTTTCTTTCTCCTTTCTTTCTTCTTCCATTCTTACTTCTTTCTTTCTTCTTTCTTAATTCTTTCTTACTTCTTTCTTTCTTCTTAGTTTCTTTCTTCTTTCTTTCTTTCTTTGTTTTTATTTCTCTCTTTTTTCCTTCTTCTTTCTTTCTTCGTTCTTTCTTCTTTCTTACTTCTTTCTTCCTTCTTTCTTTCTTCTTTTTTCTTCTTTCTTTCTTCTTCTTACTTCTTTCTTACTTCTTTCTTACTTCTTTCTTACTTCTTTCTTTCTTACTTCTTTCTTCTTCCTTTCTTCTTCCTTTCTTCTTTCTTTCTTTTTTCTTTCTTTCTTTCTTCTTTCTTTCTTTCGTCTTTCTTTTTTCTTTCTCTCTTCTTTCTTTCTTACTTCTTACTTACTTCTTTCTTTCTTCTTTCTTTCTTCTTTCATTCTTCTTTCTTTCTTACTTCTTTCTTACTTATTTCTTACTCCTTTATTTCTTATTTCTTTCTTATTTCTTTCTTCTTTCTTTCTTTCTCTTTTCTTTTTTCTTTCTTTCTTTCTTTTTTCTTTCTTCTTTTTCTTCTTTCTTTCTTCTTTCTTTCTTCTTTCTTTCATCTTTCTTTCTTTCTTGTTTCTTTCTTTCTTTCTTCTTTCTTTCTTCTTTCTTTCATCTTTCTTTCTTTCTTGTTTCTTTCTTTCTTTCTTCTTTCTTTCTTCTTTCTTCTTTCTTTCTTCTTTCTTTCTTCTATCTTACTTCTTTCTTTCTTCTTTCTTTCTTTCTTTCTTCTTTCTTTCCTCTTTCTTTCTACTTTCTTCTTTCTTTATTCTTTCTTTCTTCTTTCTTCTTTTTTATTTCTTCTTTCTTTCTTTCTTCTTTCTTTCCTCTTTCTTTCTTCTTTCTGTCTTTCTTTCTTTCTTTCTTTCTTCTTCATTTCTTCTTTCTTACTTTCTTCTTTCTTTCTTCTTTCTTTCTTCTTTCTTTCTTCTTTCTTACTGCTTTGTTTCTTCTTTCTTACTTCTTTCTTACTTCTTTCTTTCTTACTTCTTTCTTTCTTTCTTCTTTCTGTCTTTCTTCTTTCTTTATTTTTTCTCTCTTTTAATTTCTTACTTCTTACTTACTTGTTTCTTTCTTCTCTCTTTCTTCTTTATTTCTTCTTTCTTTCTTACTTCTTTCTTACTTCTTTCTTACTCCATTATTTCTTATTTCTTTCTTCTTTCTTTCTTCTTTCTTTCTTTCTTCTTCCTTTCTTCTTTCTTTCTGCTTTCTTTCTTTCTTGTTTCTTTCTTTCTTCTTTCTTTCTGCTTTCTTTCTTCTTACTTTCTTCTTTCTTTCTTCTTTCTTTCTGCTTTCTTTCCTTCTTTATTTCTTCTTCTTTCTTCTTTCTTTCTTCTTTCTTTCTTTCTTCTTACTTTTTCTTTCATTCTTCTTTCTTTCTTTCTTCTTTCTTTCTTCTTTCTTTCTTCTTTCTTTCTTTCTTCTTTCTTTTTCTTTCATTCTTCTTTCTTTATTCTTTCATTCTTTAGTCTTCCTTTCTTCTTTCTTTCTTCTTTCTTTCTTCTTTCTTTCTTCTTTCTTTCTTCTTTCCTTCTTCTTTCTTTCTTCTTTCTTTATTCTTCTTTCTTTCTTCTTTCTTTCTTCTTTCTTTCTTTCTTTTTTTTCTTTTTTCTTTCTTACTTCTTTCTTACTTCTTTCTTTCTTCTTTCTTTCCCTTCTTCTTTCTTTCTTCTTTCTTTTTTTCTTTTTCTCTTCTATCTTTCTTCTTTCTTTCTTCTTCCTTTCTTACTTCTTACTTCTTTCATACTTCTTTTTTACTTCTTTCCTACTTCTTTCTTACTTCTTTTTTTCTTCTTTCTTTCTTACTTCTTTCTAACTTCTTTCTTTCTTCTTTCTTTCTTTCTTTCTTTCTTACTTCTTTCTTACTTTTTTCTTTCTTCTTTCTTTCTTCTTTCTTCTTTCTGTCTTCTTTCTTTCTTCTTTCTTTCTTTCTTTTTTCTTCTTTCTTTTTCTTCTTTCTTTCTTCTTTCTTTCTTCTTTCTTTCTTCTTACTTTCTTCTTTCTTTCTTACTTCTTTCTTACCTCTTTCTTTGTTCTTTCTTTCTTTCTTCTTTCTTTCTTCTTTATTTCTTCTTTCTTTCTTATTTCTTTCTTCTTTCTTTCTTACTTCTTTCTTACTTCATTCTTACTTCTTTCTTACTTCTTTCTTCTTTCTTTCTTTCTTCTTTATTTCTTCTTTCTTTATTTCTTCTCTCTTTCTTTCTTCTTTCTTTCTTTCGTCTTTCTTTCTTTCTTCTTTCTTTCTTCTTTCTTTGTTTCCTTTTTCTTTCTTTCTTCTTTCTTTCTTACTTCTTTCTTTCTTCTTTCTTTCTCTCTTCTTTCTTTCTTCTTTCCTTCTTCTCTCTTTATTTCTTTCTTCTTTTTTCTTCTTTCTTCTTTCTTTCTTTCTTCTTCTTTCTTTCTTTCTTTCTTCTTTCTTTCTTCTTTCTTTCTTCTTTCTTTCTTCTTTCTTTCTTTCTTCTTTCTTTTTCTTTCATTCTTCTTTCTTTATTCTTTCATTCTTTAGTCTTCCTTTCTTCTTTCTTTCTTCTTTCTTTCTTCTTTCTTTCTTCTTTCTTTCTTCTTTCTTTCTTCTTTCCTTCTTCTTTCTTTCTTCTTTCTTTCTTTCTTCTTTCTTTCCTCTTTCTTTCTTCTTTCCTTCTTTCTTCTTTCTTTCTTCTTCTTTCTTCTATCTTACTCCTTTCTTATTTCTTTCTTTCTTTCTTCTTTCTTTCTTCTTTCTTTCTTCTTTCTTTCTTCTTTCTTTCTTCCTCTTTCTTTATTCTTTCTTTCTTTCTTCTTTCTTCCTTCTTTCTTTATTTCTTCGTTCTTTCTTCTTCCTTTCTTTCTTCTTTCTTTCTTCTTTCTTTCTTCTTTCTTTCTTCCTTCTTTTCTTTCTTGTTTCTTTCTTCTTTCTTTCTTTCTTTCTTTCTTCTTTCTTTCTTCTTTCTTTCTTCTTTCTTTCTTCTTACTTTCTTCTTTCTTACTTCTTTTTTTCTTTCTTCTTTCATTCTTCTTTCTTTCTTTCTTCTTTCTTTCGTCTTTCTTTCTTCTTTCCTTCTTCTTTATTTCTTTCTTCTTTCTTTCTTCTTTCTTTCATTCTTTCTTCTTTCTTTCTTCTTTCTTTCTTCCTTCTTTATTTCATCTTTCTTTCTTTCTCCTTTCTTTATTTTCTTTCTTCTTTCTTTCTTCTTTCTTACTTTCTTATTTTTTTTCTTGTTTCTTTCTTCTTTCTTCATTCTTTCTTTCTTCTTTCATTCCTTCTTCTTTATTTTTTCTTTCTTTCTTCTTTCTTTACTCTTTCTTTCTTCTTTCTTTCTTTCTTTCTTCTTTCTTTCTTCTTTCTTTCTTACTTCTTTCTTACTTCTCTATTTCTTTCTTCTTTCTTTCTTCTTTCTTTCTTAATTCTTTCTTCTTTATTTCTTCTTTCATTCTTCTTTCTTCTTTCTTTCTTCTTTATTACTCCTTCCTTTCTTTCTTCTTTCTTACTTCTTTCTTACTTCTTTCTCTCTTCCTTATTTCTCCTTTCTTTCTTCTTTCTTTCTTTCTTCTTTCTTTCTTCTTTCTTTCTTCTTTCTTTCTTCTTTCATTCTTATTTCTTTCTTCCTTCTTTCTTTCTTCTTTCTTCTTTCTTATTCTTTCTTTCCTTCTTACGTCTTTCTTACTTCTTTCTTTCTTCTTTTTTATTTCTTCTGTCTTTCTTCTTTCTTTCTTTCTCGTTCTTCTTTCTTTCTTTCTTTCTTTCTTCTTTCTTTCTTCTTTCTTACTTCTTTCCTTCTTCTTTCTTACTTCTTTCTCTCTTCTTTCTTTCTTCTTTCTTTCTTTCTTCTTTCTTTCTTCTTTCTTTCTTCTTTCTTTTCTTCATTCTTTTTTCTTACTTACTTCTTTGTTTCTTTCTTCTTTCTTTCTTCTTTCTTTCTTTCTTCTTTCATTCTTTCTTCTTGCTTTCTTTCTTTCTTCTTTCTTTCTTTATTTTTCTCTCTTCTTTCCTTCTTATCTCTTTCTTCTTTCTTTCTTCTTTCTTTCTTCTTTCTTCTTTATTACTTCTTTCTTACTTCTTTCTTATTTGTTTCTTACTTCTTTCTTACTACTTTTTTCTTCTTTCTTTCTTCTTCTTTCTTCTTTCTTCTTCCTCCTTTCTTTCTTCTTTTTTCTTCTCTTTCTTTCCTCTCTTCTATCTTCTTTCTTACTTCTTTCTTCTTTCTTTCTTTCTTCTTTCTTTCTTCTTTCTTTCTTCTTCTTTCTTCATTCTTTCTTCTTTCTTGCTTCTACCTTTACTCTTCCTTCTTTCTTTCTTGATTCTTTCTTACTTATTTCTTACTTCTTTCATCCTTCTTTCTTTCTTCTTTCTTTCTTCTTTCTTTCTTCTTTCTTTCTTCTTTCTTTCTTCTTTTTTTTTCTTTCTTCTTTTTTCTTCCTTTCTTCTTTCTTTCATTCTACATTCTTTCTTTCTTCTTTCTTTCTTCTTTCTTTCTTCTTTCTTTCTTTCTACTTTCTTTCTTAATTCTTTCTTACTTCTCTCTTTCTTCTTTTTTCTTATTTCTTTCTTTCCTCTTTCTTATTTCTTCTTTCTTCTTCTTCTTTCTTCTTTCTTTCTTCTTTCTTTCCTCTTTCTTCTTTCTTTCTTCTTTCTTTCTTCTTTCTTTCTTATTTCTTTCTTCTTTTTTTGTTCTTTCTTTCTTCTTTTTTTCTTCCTTTCTTCTTTTTTTCATTCTTTCTTTCTTTCTTCTTTCTTTCTTCTTTCTTATTTCTTTCTTTCTTTCTACTTTCTTTCTTTCTCCTTTCTTTCTTCCATCTTTCTTTTTCTTTCCTCTTTCATTCTTCTTTCTTTTTCTTTCATTATTTTTTCTTTATTTCTTATTTCTTTCTTCTTTCGTTCTTCTATCTTTCTTCTCTCTTTCTTCTTTCTTTCTTCTTTCTTACTTCTTTCTTTCTTTCTTCTTTCTTCTTTATTTCTTTCTTACTCTTTCTTCTTTCTTCTTTCTTTCTTCTTTCTTTCTTCTTTCTTTCTTCTTTCTTTCTTTCTTCTTTCTCTTTCTTTCTTCTTTCTTTCTTCTTTCTATTTTCTTTCTTCTTACTTTCTTCTTTATTTCTTTCTTTTTCTCTCTTCTTTCCTTCTTCTTTCTTTCTTCTTTCTTACTTCTTGCTTACTACTTTCTTCTTTCTTTCTTCTTTCTTACTTCTTTCTTTCTTCCTTCTTACTTCTTTCTTACTTCTTTCTTACCTCTTTCTTTCTTCTTTCTTTCCTCTTTCTTTCCTCATTCTTTCTTCTTCTTTCTTTCTTCTTTCCCTCTTCTTACTTTCTTCATTCTTTCTTACTTCTTTCTTTCGTCTTTCTTTCTTTCTTCTTTCTTTCTTCTTCTTTCTTCATTTCTTTCTTTCTTCTTTCTTTCTTCTTTCTTTCTTCTTTCTTTCTTCTTTCTTTCTTCTTCCTTTCTTCTTTCTTTCTTCTTTCTTTCTTCCTTCTTTCTTACTTCTTTCTTTCTTTCTTCTTTCTTTCTTCCTTCTCTCTCTTACTTCTTTCTTTCTTTCTTCTTTCTTTCTTTCCTCTTTCTTTCTTTTTTCTTTCTCTTTCTTATTTCTTCCTTTCTTCTTTCTTTCTTCTTTCTTTCTTCCTTCTTTCTTACTTCTTTCTTTCTTTCTTCTTTCTTTCTTTCTTCTTTCTTTCATTCTTTCTTTCTCTCCTCTTTCTTTCTTCTTTCTTACTTCTTTCCTTCTTCTTTCTATGTTCTTTCTTCTTTATTTTCTTCTTTCTTCTTTCTTTCTTTCGTCTTTCTTTCTTATTTTCTTTCTTCTTTCTTTCTTTCTTCTTTCATTCTTCTTTCTTTATTCTTATTTCTTTCTTCTTTCTTCTTTCTTTCTTATTTCTTTCTTCTTTCTTACTTCTTTCTACTTGTTTCTTACTTCTTTCTTACTTCTTTTTTTCTTTTTTCTTTCTTCTCTCTTTCTTCTTTCTTTCTTCCTTCTTTCTTTCTTTTTTTTCCTCTTTCTTTCTTCTTTCTTACTTCTTTCTTAGTTCTTTCCTACTTCATTCTTTCTTCTTTCTTTCTTCTTTCTTCTTTTTTTTCTTTCTTCTTTCTTTCCTTCTTTCTTTCTTCTTTCTTTCTTCTTTCTTTCTTCTTTCTTTCTTCTTTCTTTCTTCTTTCTTTCTCTTTCTTTCTTCTTTCTTTCATTCTTCTTTCTTTCTTTCTTCTTTCTTTCTTCTTTCTTTCATTCTTTCTTCTTTCTTTCTTTCTTCTTTCTTTCTCCTTTCTTTCTTCTTTCTTTCTTTTTTCATCTTTCTTTCTTCTTTCTTTCCTTCTTACTTCTTTCTTACTTCTTTCTTTCTTCTTTCTTTATTCTTCTTTCTTCTTTCTTCTTTTTTTTCTTTCTTTCTTTCTTCTTTCTTTCTTCTTTCTTACTTCTTTCCTACTTCTTTCTTTCTTCTTTCTTTCTTCCTTCTTTCTTCTTTCTTTCTTCTTTCTTCCTTCTTTCTTTCTTTCTCCTTTCTTCCTTCTTCCATTCTTACTTCTTTCTTTCTTCTTTCTTAATTCTTTCTTACTTCTTTCTTTCTTCTTTCTTTCTTCTTAGGTTTCTTTCTTCTTTCTTTCTTTCTTCTTTCTTTGTTTTTATTTCTCTCTTCTTTCCTTCTTCTTTCCTTCTTTTTTCTTTCTTTCTTTCTTCTTTCTTTCTTTCGTCTTTCTTTCTTCTTTCTCTCTTCTTTCTTTCTTACTTCTTACTTACTTCTTTCTTTCTTCTTTCTTTCTTCTTTCATTCTTACTTCTTTCTTCTTTCTTACTTCTTTCTTTCTTCTTCCTTTCTTCTTTCCTTCTTCTTTCTTCTTTCTTTCCTCTTAGTTTCTTCTTTCTTTCTTCTTTCTTTCTTCTTTCTTTCTTCTTTTTTCTTTCTTCTTTCTTTCTTTCTTCTTTCTTTCTTCTTTTTTCTTTCTTCTTTCTTTCTTTTTTCTTTCTTTCCTCTTTCTTTCATTCTTCTTTCTTTCTTCTTCTTTCTTTCTTCTTTCTTTCATTCTTTCTTCTTTCTTTCTTTCTTTCTCTTCCTTTCTTCTTTCTTTCTTCTCTCTTTCTTTTTCTTTCTTTCTTTCTTCTTTCTTTCTTTCGTCTTTCTTTCTTCTTTCTCTCTTCTTTCTTTCTTACTTCTTACTTACTTCTTTCTTCTTCTTTCTTTCTTCTTTCATTCTTCTTTCTTTCTTACTTCTTTCTTACTTCTTTCTTACTCCTTTATTTCTTATTTCTTTCTTATTTCTTTCTTTCTCTTTTCTTTTTCTTTCTTTCTTTCTTTTTCTTTCTTCTTCTTCTTTCTTTCTTTCTTCGTTCTTTTTTTTCTTTCATCTTTCTTTCTTTCTTGTTTCTTTCTTTCTTCTTTCTTTCTTCTTTCTTCTTTCTTTCTTCTTCTTACTTCTTTCTTACTTCTTTCTTCTTCTTTCTTTCTTCTTCTTCTTTCTTCTTTCTTTCCTCTTTCTTTCTACTTTCTTCTTTCTTTATTCTTTCTTTCTTCTTTCTTCTTTTTATTTCTTCTTTCTTTCTTTCTTCTTTCTTTCCTCTTTCTTTCTTTTTTCTGACTTTCTTTCTTTCTTTCTTTCTTCTTCCTTTCTTCTTTCTTACTTTCTTCTTTCTTTCTTCTTTCTTTCTTCTTTCTTTCTTCTTTCTTTCTTCTTTCTTTCTTTCTTCTTACTTTTTCTTTCATTCTCCTTTCTTTCTTTCTTCTTTCTTCTTCTTTCTTTCTTCTTTCTTTCTTTCTTCTTTCTTTTTCTTTCATTCTTCTTTCTTTATTCTTTCATTCTTTAGTCTTCCTTTCTTCTTTCTTCTTCTTTCTTTCTTCTTTCTTTCTTTCTTCTTTCTTTACTTCTTTCTTCCTTCTCTCTTTATTCTTTCTTTCCTTCTTCTTTCTTTCTTCTTTCTTTCTTCTTTTTTGCTTCTGTCTTTCTTTCTTTCTTCTTTCTTACTCCTTTCTTTCTTCTTTCTTCTTTCTTTATTCTTTCTTTCTTCTTTCTTTCCTCTTTCTTCTTTCTTTCTTCTTTCTTTCTTCTTTCTTTCTTATTTCTTTCTTCTTTTTTTGTTCTTTCTTCTTCTTTTTTCTTCCTTTCTTCTTTCTTTCATTCTACTTTCTTTCTTTCTTCTTCTTTCTTCTTTCTTTCTTCTTTCTTTCTTTCTACTTTCTTTCTTTCTCCTTTCTTTCTTCCATCTTTCTTTTCTTTCCTCTTTCATTCTTCTTTCTTTTTCTTTCATTATTTTTTCTTTATTTCTTATTTCTTTCTTCTTTCGTTCTTCTATCTTTCTTCTCTCTTTCTTCTTTCTTTCTTCTTTCTTACTTCTTTCTTTCTTTCTTCTTTCTTCTTTATTTCTTTCTTACTCTTTCTTCTTCCTTCTTTCTTTCTTCTTTCTTTCATTCTTTCTTTCTCTCTTCTTTCTTTCTTCTTTCTTTCTTCTTTCTTTCTTCTTTCTTTCTTCTTCCTTTCTTCTTTCTTTCTTCTTTCTTTCTCCTTCTTTCTTACTTCGTTCTTTCTTTCTTCTTTCTTTCTTTCTTCTTTCTTTCATTCTTTCTTTCTCTATTCTTTCCTTTCTTCTTTCTTACTTCTTTCTTTCTTCTTTCTTTCTTTCTTCTTTCTTTCTTCTTTCTTTCTTTCTTCTTTCCTTCTTCATTCTTACTTCTTTCTTATTTCTTTCTTTCTTTTTTCTTTCTTATTTCTTTCTTCTTTCTTTCTTTCTTCTTTCTTTCTTATTTCTTTCTTCTCTTTCTTTCTTCTTTCCATCTTCCTCTTTCTTTCTTCTTTCTTTCTTCTTTCTTTCTTACTTCATTCTTTCTTCTTTCTTCTTTCTTCTTTCTTCTTCTTTCTTTCTTTCTTTCTTCTTTCTTTCTTCTTCTTTCTACTTCTTTCTTCCTTTCTCTCTTTATA
>NW_027043718.1:0-48531 GCF_036013475.1 Columba livia
TCTTTGGGCTTTCTATCCCTTTCTTTGGGCTGTCATTCCCCTTTCTTTGGGCTTTCTTCCCCTTCCTTTGGGCTTTCTTTGGGCTTTCTTTGGGCTTTCTTTGGGCTTTATTTGGGCATTCTTTGGGCTTTCTTTGGGCTTTCTTTGGGCTTTCTTTCCCCTTTCTTTGGGCTTTCTTTCCCCTTTCTGTGGGCTTTCTTTGGGCTTTCTTTCCCCTTTCTTTGGGCTTTCTTTCCCCTTTCTTTGGGCTTTTCTTGGGCTTTCTTTGGGCTTTCTTTGGGTTTTCTTTCCCCTTTCTTCCACTTTCTTTGGGCTTTCTTTGGGCTTTCTTTGGGCTTTCTTTCCCCTTTCTTTGGGCTTTCTTTCCCCTTTCTTTGGGCTGTCATTCCCCTTTCTTTGGGCTTTCTTTCCCCTTTCTTTGGGCTTTCTTTCCCTTTTCTTTGGGCTTTCTTTGGGCTTTCTTTGGCTTTCTTTGGCCTTTCTCTGGGCTTTCTTTCCCCTTTCTTTGGGCTTTCTTTCCCCTTTCTTTGGGCTGTCATTCCCCTTTCTTTGGGCTTTCTTTACCCTTTCTTTGGCTTTCTTTGAGCTTTCTTTCCCATTTCTTTGGGCTTTCTTTGAGCTTTCTTTCCCCTTTCTTTGGGCTTTCTTTCCCCTTTCTTTGGGCTTTCTTTGGGCTGTCTTTCCCCTTTCTTTGGGCTGTCATTCCCCTTTCTTTGGGCTTTCTTTCCCCTTTCTTTGGGCTTTCTTTCCCCTTTCTGTGGGCTTTCTTTGCGCTTTCTTTCCCCTTTCTTTGGGCTTTCTTTGGGCTTTCTTTCCCCTTTCTTTCCCCTTTCTTTGGGCTTTCTTTGGGCTTTCTTCCCCCTTTATTTGGGCTTTCTTTCCACTTTCTTTGGGCTTTCTTTCCCCTTTCTTTGTGCTTTCTTTCCCCTTTCTTTGGGCTTTCTTCCCCTTTCTTTGGGGTTTCTTTCCCCTTTCTTTGGGGTTTCTTTGGGCTTTCTTTCCCCTTTCTTTGGGCTTTCCTTGGGCTTTCTTTGGGCTTTCTTTCCCCTTTCTTTCCACTTTCTTTGGGCTTTCTTTGGGCTTTCTTTCCCCTTTCTTTGGGCTTTCTTTCCCCTTTCTTTGGGCTTTCTTTCCCCTTTGTTTGGGGTTTCTTTGGGCTTTCTTTCCACTTTCTTTGTGCTTTCTTTCCCCTTTCTTTCCCTTTCTTTGGGCTTTCTTTGGGCTTTCTTTCCCCTTTCTTTGGGCTTTCTTTGGGCTTTCTTTCCACTTTCTTTGGGCTTTCTTTCCCCTTTCTTTCCCCTTTCTTTGGGCTTTCTTTGGGCTTTCTTTGGGCTTTCTTTGGACTTTCTTTGGGCTTTCTTTGGGCTTTCTTTCCCCTTTCTTTGGGCTTTCTTTCCCCTTTCTGTGGGCTTTCTTTGGACTTTCTTTGGGCTTTCTTTGGGCTTTCTTTCCCATTTCTTTGGGCTTTCTTTCCCCTTTCTTTTGGCTTTCTTTCCCCTTTCTTTGGGCTTTCTTTCTCCTTTCTCTGGGCTTTCTTTCCCCTTTCTTTGGGCTTTCTTTCCTCATTCTTTGGGCTGTCATTCCCCTTTCTTTGGGCTTTCTTTCCCCTTTCTTTGGGCTTTCCTTGGGCTTTCTTTGGGCTTTCTTTCCCCTTTCTTTCCACTTTCTTTGGGCTTTCTTTGGGCTTTCTTTCCCATTTCTTTGGGCTTTCTTTCCCCTTTCTTTGGGCTTTCTTTCCCCTTTCTTTGGGCTTTCTTTCCCCTTTCTTTGGGCTGTCATTCCCCTTTCTTTGGGCTTTCTTTCTCCTTTCTTTGGGCTTTCCTTGGGCTTTCTTTGGGCTTTCTTTGGGCTTTCTTTCCCCTTTCTTTCCACTTTCTTTGGGCTTTCTTTGGCTTTCTTTGGGCTTTCTTTCCCCTTTCTGTGGGCTTACTTTGGGCTTTCTTTGGGCTTTCTTTCCCCTTTCTTTGGGCTTTCTTTCCCTTTCTTTGGGCTTTCCTTGGGTTTTCTTTGGGCTTTCTTTGGGCTTTCTTTCCCCTTTCTTTCCCCTTTCTTTGGGCTTTCTTTGGGCTTTCTTTGGGCTTTCTTTCCCCTTTCTTTGGGCTGTCATTCCCCTTTCTATGGGCTTTCTTTCCCCTTTCTTTGGGCTTTCTTTCCCCTTTCTTTGGCATTTCTTTGGGCTTTCTTTGGGCTTTCTTTGGGCTTTCTGTGGGCTTTCTTTGGGCTTTCTTTGGGATTTCTTTGGGCTTTCTTTCCCCTTTCTTTCCACTTTCTTTGGGCTTTCTTTGGGCTTTCTTTGGGCTTTCTCTGGGCATTCTTTCCCCTTTCTTTGGGCTTTCTTTCCCCTTTCTTTGGGCTTTCTTTCCCCTTTCTTTGGGCTTTCTTTGGGCTTTCTTTCCCCTTTCTTTGGGCTGTCATTCCCCTTTATTTGGGCTTTCTTTCCCATTTCTTTGGGGTTTCTTTCCCTTTCTTTGGGCTTTCCTTCCCCTTTCTTTGGGCTTTCTTTCCCCTTTCTTTGGGCTTTCTTTCCCCTTTCTTTGGGCTGTCATTCCCTTTCTTTGGGCTTTCTTTCCCCTTTCTTGGGCTTTCTTTCCCCTTTCTTTGGGCTTTCTTTGGGCTTTCTTTGGTCTTTCTTTGGGCTTTCTTTGGGCTTTCTTTGGGCTTTCTTTCCCCTTTCTTTGGGCTTTCTTTCCCCTTTCTGTGGGCTTTCTTTGGGCTTTCTTTGGGCTTTCTTTGGGCTTTCTTTCCCCTTTCTTTGGGCTTTCTTTCCCCTTTCTTTGGGCTTTCTTTCCCATTTCTTTGGGCTTTCTTTGAGCTTTCTTTCCCCTTTCTTTGGGCTTTCTTTCCCAATTCTTTGGGCTTTCTTTGGGCTTTCTTTCCCCTTTCTTTGGGCTGTCATTCCCCTTTCTTTGGGCTTTCTTTCCCCTTCCTTTGGGCTTTCTTTGGGCTTTCTTTGGCTTTCTTTGGCTTTATTTGGGCATTCTTTGGGCTTTCTTTGGGCTTTCTCTCCCCTTTCTTTGGGCTTTCTTTCCCCTTTCTGTGGGCTTTCTTTGGGATTTCTTTGGGCTTTCTTTCCCTTTCTTTGGGCTTTTCTTGGGCTTTCTTTGGGCTTTCTTTGGGTTTTCTTTCCCCTTTCTTTCCACTTTCTTTGGGCTTTCTTTGGGCTTTCTTCCCCCTTTCTTTGGGCTTTCTTTCCCCTTTCTTTGGGCTTTCTTTCCCTTTCTTTGGGCTGTCATTCCCCTTTCTTTGGGCTTTCTTTCCCCTTTCTTTGGGCTTTCTTTCCCTTTTCTTTGGGCTTTCTTTGGGCTTTCTTTGGGCTTTCTTTGGCCTTTCTCTGGACTTTCTTTCCCCTTTCTTTGGGCTTTCTTTCCCCTTTCTTTGGGCTGTCATTCCCCTTTCTTTGGGCTTTCTTTCCCCTTTCTTTGGGCTTTCTTTGAGCTTTCTTTCCCCTTTCTTTGGGCTTTCTTTCCCCTTTCTTTGGGCTTTCTTTGGGCTGTCTTTCCCCTTTCTTTGGGCTTTCTTTCCCCTTTCTTTGGGCTTTCTTTCCCCTTTCTTTGGGCTTTCTTTCCCCTTTCTGTGGCTTTCCTTGCGCTTTCTTTCCCCTTTCTTTGGGCTTTCTTTGGGCTTTCTTTCCCCTTTCTTTCCCTTTCTTTGGGCTTTCTTTGGGCTTTCTTCCCCCTTTCTTTGGGCTTTCTTTCCCCTTTCTTTGGGCTTTCTTTCCCCTTTCTTTGGGCTTTCTTTCCCCTTTCTTTGGGCTTTCTTTCCCCTTTCTTTGGGGTTTCTTTCCCTTTCTTTGGGGTTTCTTTGGGCTTTCTTTCCCCTTTCTTTGGGCTTTCCTTGGGCTTTCTTGGGCTTTCTTTCCCTTTCTTTCCACTTTCTTTGGGCTTTCTTTGGGCTTTCTTTGGGCTTTCTTTCCCCTTTCTTTGGGCTTTCTTTCCCCTTTCTTTGGGCTTTCTTTCCCCTTTCTTTGGGCTTTCTTTGGGCTTTCTTTCCCCTTTCTTTGTGCTTTCTTTCCCCTTTCTTCCCCCTTTCTTTGGGCTTTCTTTGGGCTTTCTTTCCCCTTTCTTTGGGCTTTCTTTGGGCTTTCTTTCCACTTTCTTTGGGCTTTCTTTCCCCCTTTCTTTCCCCTTTCTTTGGGCTTTCTTTGGGCTTTCTTTGGGCTTTCTTTGGACTTTCTTTGGGCTTTCTTTGGGCTTTCTTTCCGCTTTCTTTGGGCTTTCTTTCCCCTTTCTGTGGTTTTCTTTGGACTTTCTTTGGGCTTTCTTTGGGCTTTCTTTCCCATTTCTTTGGCTTTCTTTCTCCTTTCTTTGGGCTTTCTTTCCCCTTTCTTTGGGCTTTCTTTCCCCTTTCTTTGGGCTTTCTTTCCCCTTTCTTTGGGCTTTCTTTCCCCTTTCTTTGGGCTTTCCTTGGGCTTTCTTTGGGCTTTCTTTCCCCTTTCTTTCCACTTTCTTTGGGCTTTCTTTGGGATTTCTTTCCATTTCTTTGGGCTTTCTTTCCCCTTTCTTTGGGCTTTCTTTCCCCTTTCTTTGGGCTTTCTTTCCCTTTCTTTGGGCTGTCATTCCCCTTTCTTTGGGCTTTCTTTCTCCTTTCTTTGGGCTTTCCTTGGGCTTTCTTTGGGCTTTCTTTGGGCTTTCTTCCCCTTTCTTTCCACTTTCTTTGGGCTTTCTTTGGGCTTTCTTTGGGCTTTCTTTCCCCTTTCTGTGGGCTTACTTTGGGCTTTCTTTGGGCTTTCTTTCCCCTTTCTTTGGGCTTTCTTTCCCCTTTCTTTGGGCTTTCCTTGGGTTTTCTTTGGGCTTTCTTTGGGCTTTCTTTCCCCTTTCTTTCCCTTTCTTTGGGCTTTCTTTGGGCTTTCTTTCCCCTTTCTTTGGGCTGTCATTCCCCTTTCTTTGGGCTTTCTTTCCCCTTTCTTTGGGCTTTCTTTCCCCTTTCTTTGGCATTTCTTTGGGCTTTCTTTGGGCTTTCTTTGGGCTTTCTTTGGGCTTTCTGTGGGCTTTCTTTGGGCTTTCTTTGGGATTTCTTTGGGCTTTCTTTCCCCTTTCTTTCCACTTTCTTTGGGCTTTCTTTGGGCTTTCTTTGGCTTTCTCTGGGCATTCTTTCCCCTTTCTTTGGGCTTTCTTTCCCCTTTCTTTGGGCTTTCTTTCCCCTTTCTTTGGGCTTTCTTTAGGCTTTCTTTCCCCTTTCTTTGGGCTGTCATTCCCTTTGTTTGGGCTTTCTTTCCCATTTCTTTGGGGTTTCTTTCCCCTTTCTGTGGGCTTTCTTTGGGCTTTCTTTGGGCTTTCTTTGGCTTTCTTTCCCCTTTCTTTGGGTTTTCTTTCCCCTTTCTTTGGGCTTTCCTTGGGCTTTCTTTGGTTTTCTTTCCCCTTTCTTTCCCCTTTCTTTGGCTTTCTTTCCCCTTTCTTTGGGCTTTCTTTCCCCTTTCTTTGGGCTTTCTGTCCCCTTTCTTTGGGCTGTCATTCCCCTTTCTTTGGGCTTTCTTTACCCTTTCTTTGGGCTTTCTTTCCCTTTTCTTTGGGCTTTCTTTGGGCTTTCTTTGGGCTTTCTTTGGGCTTTCTCTGGGCTTTCTTTCCCCTTTCTTTGGGCTTTCTTTCCCCTTTCTTTGGGCTTTCTTTCCCCTTTCTTTGGGCTTTCTTTCCCCTTTCTTTGGGCTTTCTTTCCCAATTCTTTGGGCTTTCTTTGGCTTTCTTTCCCCTTTCTTTGGGCTGTCATTCCCCTTTCTTTGGGCTTTCTTTCCCCTTCCTTTGGGCTTTCTTTGGGCTTTCTTTGGGCTTTCTTTGGGCTTTATTTGGCATTCTTTGGGCTTTCTTTGGGCTTTCTTTGGGCTTTCTTTCCCTTTTCTTTGGGCTTTCTTTCCCTTTCTTTGGGCTTTCTTTCCCCTTTCTTTGGGCTTTCTTTCCCCTTTCTTTGGGGTTTCTTTCCCCTTTCTTTGGGGTTTTATTTGGGCTTTCTTTCCCCTTTCTGTGGGCTTTCTTTCTCCTTTCTTTGGGCTTTCTTTCCCCTTTCTTTGGGCTTTCTTTCCCTTTCTTTGGGCTGTCATTCCCCTTTCTTTGGGCTTTCTTTCCCTTTCTTTGGGCTTTCCTTGGGCTTTCTTTGGGCTTTCTTTCCCCTTTCTTTCCACTTTCTTTGGGCTTTCTTTGGGCTTTCTTTCCCATTTCTTTGGGCTTTCTTTCCCCTTTCTTTGGGCTTTCTTTCCCCTTTCTTTGGGCTTTCTTTCCCCTTTCTTTGGGCTGTCATTCCCCTTTCTTTGGGCTTTCTTTCTCCTTTCTTTGGGCTTTCCTTGGCTTTCTTTGGGCTTTCTTTGGGCTTTCTTCCCCCTTTCTTTCCACTTTCTTTGGGCTTTCTTTGGGCTTTCTTTGGGCTTTCTTTCCCCTTTCTGTGGGCTTACTTTGGGCTTTCTTTGGGCTTTCTTTCCCCTTTCTTTGGGCTTTCTTTCCCCTTTCTTTGGGCTTTCCTTGGGTTTTCTTTGGGCTTTCTTTGGGCTTTCTTTCCCCTTTCTTTCCCCTTTCTTTGGCTTTCTTTGGGCTTTCTTTCCCCTTTCTTTGGGCTGTCATTCCCCTTTGTTTGGGCTTTCTTTCCCCTTTCTTTGGGCTTTCTTTCCCCTTTCTTTGGCATTTCTTTGGGCTTTCTTTGGGCTTTCTTTGGGCTTTCTGTGGGCTTTCTTTGGGCTTTCTTTGGGATTTCTTTGGGCTTTCTTTCCCCTTTCTTTCCACTTTCTTTGGGCTTTCTTTGGGCTTTCTTTGGGCTTTCTCTGGGCATTCTTTCCCCTTTCTTTGGGCTTTCTTTCCCCTTTCTTTGGGCTTTCTTTCCCCTTTCTTTGGGCTTTCTTTAGGCTTTCTTTCCCCTTTCTTTGGGCTGTCATTCCCCTTTATTTGGGCTTTCTTTCCCATTTCTTTGGGGTTCTTTCCCCTTTCTTTGGGCTTTCCTTCCCCTTTCTTTGGGCTTTCTTTCCCCTTTCTTTGGGCTTTCTTTCCCCTTTCTTTGGGCTGTCATTCCGCTTTCTTTGGGCTTTCTTTCCCCTTTCTTGGGCTTTCTTTCCCCTTTCTTTGGGCTTTCTTTGGGCTTTCTTTGGTCTTTCTTTGGGCTTTCTTTGGTCTTTCTTTGGGCTTTCTTTCCCCTTTCTTTGGGCTTTCTTTCCCCTTTCTGTGGGCTTTCTTTGGGCTTTCTTTGGCTTTCTTTGGGCTTTCTTTCCCCTTTCTTTGGGTTTTCTTTCCCCTTTCTTTGGGCTTTCCTTGGGCTTTCTTTGGTTTTCTTTCCCCTTTCTTTCCCCTTTCTTTGGGCTTTCTTTCCCCTTTCTTTGGGCTTTCTTTCCCCTTTCTTTGGGCTTTCTTTCCCCTTTCTTTGGGCTGTCATTCCCCTTTCTTTGGGCTTTCTTTCCCCTTTCTTTGGGCTTTCTTTCCCTTTTCTTTGGGCTTTCTTTGGGCTTTCTTTGGGCTTTCTTTGGGCTTTCTCTGGGCTTTCTTTCCCTTTCTTTGGGCTTTCTTTCCCTTTCTTTGGCTTTCTTTCCCCTTTCTTTGGGCTTTCTTTCCCCTTTCTTTGGGCTTTCTTTCCCATTTCTTTGGGCTTTCTTTGAGCTTTCTTTCCCCTTTCTTTGGGCTTTCTTTCCCAATTCTTTGGGCTTTCTTTGGGCTGTCATTCCCCTTTCTTTGGGCTTTCTTTCCCTTCCTTTGGGCTTTCTTTGGGCTTTCTTTGGCTTTCTTTGGGCTTTATTTGGGCATTCTTTGGGCTTTCTTTGGGCTTTCTTTGGGCTTTCTTTCCCTTTTCTTTGGGCTTTCTTTCCCCTTTCTTTGGGCTTTCTTTCCCCTTTCTTTGGGCTTTCTTTCCCCTTTCTTTGGGGTTTCTTTCCCCTTTCTTTGGGGTTTATTTGGGCTTTCTTTCCCCTTTCTTTGGGCTTTCCTTGGGCTTTCTTTGGGCTTTCTTTCCCCTTTCTTTCCACTTTCTTTGGGCTTTCTTTGGCTTTCTTTCCCCTTTCTTTGGGCTTTCTTTCCGCTTTCTTTGTGCTTTCTTTCCCCTTTCTTTCCCCTTTCTTTGGGCTTTCTTTGGGCTTTCTTTCCCCTTTCTTTGGGCTTTCTTTGGGCTTTCTTTCCACTTCCTTTGGGCTTTCTTTCCCCTTTCTTTCCCCTTTCTTTGGGCTTTCTTTGGGCTTTCTTTGGGCTTTCTTTGGACTTTCTTTGGGCTTTCTTTGGGCTTTCTTTCCCCTTTCTTTGGGCTTTCTTTCCCCTTTCTGTGGATTTCTTTGGACTTTCTTTGGGCTTTCTTTGGGCTTTCTTTCCCATTTCTTTGGCTTTCTTTCCCCTTTCTTTTGGCTTTCTTTCCCCTTTCTTTGGGCTTTCTTTCTCCTTTCTTTGGGCTTTCTTTCCCCTTTCTTTGGGCTTTCTTTCCCCTTTCTTTGGGCTGTCATTCCCCTTTCTTTGGGCTTTCTTTCCCCTTTCTTTGGGCTTTCCTTGGGCTTTCTTTGGGCTTTCTTTCCTCTTTCTTTCCACTTTCTTTGGGCTTTCTTTGGGCTTTCTTTCCCATTTCTTTGGGCTTTCTTTCCCCTTTCTTTGGGCTTTCTTTCCCCTTTCTTTGGGCTTTCTTTCCCCTTTCTTTGGGCTGTCATTCCCCTTTCTTTGGGCTTTCTTTCTCCTTTCTTTGGGCTTTCCTTGGGCTTTCTTTGGGCCTTCTTTGGGCTTTCTTTCCCCTTTCTGTGGGCTTACTTTGGGCTTTCTTTGGGCTTTCTTTCCCCTTTCTTTGGGCTTTCTTTCCCTTTCTTTGGGCTTTCCTTGGGTTTTCTTTGGGCTTTCTTTGGGCTTTCTTTCCCCTTTCTTTCCCCTTTCTTTGGGCTTTCTTTGGGCTTTCTTTGGGCTTTCTTTCCCCTTTCTTTGGGCTGTCATTCCCCTTTCTTTGGGCTTTCTTTCCCCTTTCTTTGGGCTTTCTTTCCCTTTCTTTGGCATTTCTTTGGGCTTTCTTTGGGCTTTCTTTGGGCTTTCTTTGGGCTTTCTGTGGGCTTTCTTTGGGCTTTCTTTGGGCTTTCTTTCCCCTTTCTTTCCACTTTCTTTGGGCTTTCTTTGGGCTTTCTTTGGGCTTTCTCTGGGCATTCTTTCCCCTTTCTTTGGGCTTTCCTTCCCCTTTCTTTGGGCTTTCTTTCCCCTTTCTTTGGGCTTTCTTTGGGCTTTCTTTCCACTTTCTTTGGGCTGTCATTCCCCTTTATTTGGGCTTTCTTTCCCATTTCTTTGGGTTTCTTTCCCCTTTCTTTGGACTTTCCTTCCCCTTTTTTTGGGCTTTCTTTCCCCTTTCTTTGGGCTTTCTTTCCCCTTTCTTTGGCTGTCATTCCCCTTTCTTTGGGCTTTCTTTCCCCTTTCTTGGGCTTTCTTTCCCCTTTCTTTGGGCTTTCTTTGGGCTTTCTTTGGTCTTTCTTTGGGCTTTCTTTGGGCTTTCTTTGGGCTTTCTTTCCCCTTTCTTTGGGCTTTCTTTCCCCTTTCTGTGGGCTTTCTTTGGGCTTTCTTTGGGCTTTCTTTGGGCTTTCTTTCCCCTTTCTTTGGGTTTTCTTTCCCCTTTCTTTGGGCTTTCCTTGGGCTTTCTTTGGGCTTTCTTTGGTTTTCTTTCCCCTTTCTTTCCACTTTCTTTGGGCTTTCTTTCCCCTTTCTTTGGGCTTTCTTTCTCCTTTCCTTGGGCTTTCTTTCCCCTTTCTTTGGGCTTTCTTTCCCCTTTCTTTGGGCTGTCATTCCCCTTTCTTTGGGCTTTCTTTCCCCTTTCTTTGGGCTTTCTTTCCCCTTTCTTTGGGCTTTCTTTCCCCTTTCTTTGGGCTTTCTTTCCCATTTCTTTGGGCTTTCTTTGAGGTTTCTTTTTCCTTTCTTTGGGCTTTCTTTCCCTTTCTTTGGGCTTTCTTTCCCCTTTCTGTGGGCTTTCTTTGGGCTTTCTTTGGGCTTTCTTTGGGCTTTCTTTCCCCTTTTTTGGGTTTTCTTTCCCCTTTCTTTGGGCTTTCCTTGGGCTTTCTTTGGGCTTTCTTTGGTTTTCTTTCCCCTTTCTTTCCACTTTCTTTGGGCTTTCTTTCCCCTTTCTTTGGGCTTTCTTTCCCCTTTCCTTGGGCTTTCTTTCCCCTTTCTTTGGGCTTTCTTTCCCCTTTCTTTGGGCTGTCATTCCCCTTTCTTTGGGCTTTCTTTCCCCTTTCTTTGGGCTTTCTTTCCCCTTTCTTTGGGCTTTCTTTCCCCTTTCTTTGGGCTTTCTTTCCCATTTCTTTGGGCTTTCTTTGAGCTTTCTTTCCCCTTTCTTTGGGCTTTCTTTCCCCTTTCTTTGGGCTTTCTTTCCCCTTTCCTTGGACTTTCTTTCCCCTTTCTTTGGCTTTCTTTCCCCTTTCTTTGGGCTTTCTTCGCGCTTTCTTTCCCCTTTCTTTGGCTTTCTTTGGGCTTTCTTTCCCCTTTCTTTGGGCTTTCTTTGGGCTTTCTTTGGGCTTTCTGTCCCCTTTCTTTCCCCTTTCTTTGGGCTTTCTTTGGGCTTTCTTCCCCCTTTTTTTGGGCTTTCTTTCCCCTTTCTTTGGGCTTTATTTCCCCTTTCTTTGGGCTTTCTTTCCCCTTTCATTGCGCTTTCTTTCCCCTTTCTTTGGGCTTTCTTTCCCCTTCTTTGGGGTTTCTTTGGGCTTTCTTTCCCATTTCTTTGGGGTTTCTTTGGGCTTTCTTTCCCCTTTCTTTGGGCTTTCTTAGGGCTTTCTTTCCCCTTTCTTTCCCCTTTCTTTGGGCTTTCTTTCCCCTTTCTTTCCCCTTTCTTTGGGCTTTCTTTCTCCTTTCTTTGGGCTTTCTTTCCCCTTTCTTTGGGCTTTCTTTCCCCCTTTCTTTGGGCTTTCTTTGGGCTTTCTTTGGGCTTTCTTTCCCCTTTCTTTGGGCTTTCTTTCCCCTTTCTTTGGGCTTTCTTTCCCCTTTCTTTGGGCTGTCATTCCCCTTTCTTTGGGCTTTCTTTCCCCTTTCTTTGGGCTTTCCTTGAGCTTTCTTTGGCCTTTCTTTGGGCTTTCTTTCCCCTTTCTTTCCACTTTCTTTGGGCTTTCTTTGGGCTTTCTTTGGGCTTTCTTTCCCCTTTCTTTTGGCTTTCTTTCCCCTTTCTTTGGGCTGTCATTCCCCTTTCTTTGGGCTTTCTTTCCCTTTCTTTGGGCTTTCTTTCCCTTTTCTTTGGGATTTCTTTGGGCTTTCTTTGGATTTCTCTGGGCTTTCTTCCCCCTTTCTTTGGGCTTTCTTTCCCCTTTCTTTGGGCTTTATTTCCCCCTTTCTTTGGGCTTTCTTTCCCCTTTCATTGCGCTTTCTTTCCCCTTTCTTTGGGCTTTCTTTGGGCTTTCTTCCCCTTTCTTTGGGCTTTCTTTCCCCTTTCTTCGGGCTTTCTTTCCCTTTTCTTTGGGCTTTCTTTGGGCTTTCTTTGGACTTTCTTTGGGCTTTCTTTCTCCTTTCTTTGCGCTTTCTTTCCCCTTTCTTTGGGCTTTCTTTCCCCTTTCTTTGGGCGGTCATTCCCCTTTCTTTGGGCTTTCTTTCCCCTTTCTTTGGGCTTTCCTTGGGCTTTCTTTGGGCTTTCTTTCCCCTTTCTTTCCACTTTCTTTGGGCTTTCTTTGGGCTTTCTTTCCCCTTTCTTTGGGCTTTCTTTCCCCTTTCTTTGGGCTGTCATTCCCCTTTCTTTGGCTTTCTTTCCCTTTCTTTGGGCTTTCCTTGAGCTTTCTTTGGCCTTTCTTTGGCTTTCTTTCCCCTTTCTTTCCACTTTCTTTGGGCTTTCTTTGGGCTTTCTTTGGGCTTTCTTTCCCCTTTCTTTGGGCTTTCTTTCCCCTTTCTTTGGGCTGTCATTCCCCTTTCTTTGGGATTTCTTTCCCCTTTCTTTGGGCTTTCTTCGCGCTTTCTTTCCCCTTTCTTTGGGCTTTCTTTGGGCTTTCTTTCCCCTTTCTTTGGGCTTTCTTTGGGCCTTTCTTTGGGCTTTCTGTCCCCTTTCTTTCCCTTTCTTTGGGCTTTCTTTGGGCTTTCTTCCCCCTTTCTTTGGGCTTTCTTTCCCCTTTCTTTGGGCTTTATTTCCCCTTTCTTTGGGCTTTCTTTCCCCTTTCATTGCACTTTCTTTCCCCTTTCTTTGGGCTTTCTTTCCCCTTTCTTTGGGGTTTCTTTGGGCTTTCTTTCCCATTTCTTTGGGGTTTCTTTGGGCTTTCTTTCCCTTTCTTTGGGCTTTCTTAGGGCTTTCTTTCCCCTTTCTTTCCCCTTTCTTTGGGCTTTCTTTCCCCTTTCTTTCCCCTTTCTTGGGCTTTCTTTCTCCTTTCTTTGGGCTTTCTTTCCCCTTTCTTTGGGCTTTCTTTCCCCTTTCTTGGGCTGTCATTCCCCTTTCTTTGGGCTTTCTTTCCCCTTTCTTTGGGCGTTCCTTAAGCTTTCTTTGGCCTTTCTTTGGGCTTTCTTTCCCCTTTCTTTCCACTTTCTTTGGGCTTTCTTTGGGCTTTCTTTGGGCTTTCTTTCCCCTTTCTTTTGGCTTTCTTTCCCTTTCTTTGGGCTGTCATTCCCCTTTCTTTGGGCTTTCTTTCCCCTTTCTTTGGGCTTTCTTTCCCTTTCTTTGGCATTTCTTTGGGCTTTCTTTGGGCTTTCTTTGGGCTTTCTTTGGGCTTTCTTTGGGCTTTCTTTGGGATTTCTTTGGGCTTTCTTTCCCCTTTCTTTCCACTTTCTTTGGGCTTTCTTTGGGCTTTCTTTGGGCTTTCTCTGGGCATTCTTTCCCCCTTTCTTTGGGCTTTCTTTCCCCTTTCTTTGGGCTTTCTTTCCCTTTCTTTGGGCTTTCTTTAGGCTTTCTTTCCCCTTTCTTTGGGCTGTCATTCCCCTTTATTTGGGCTTTCTTTCCCATTTCTTTGGGTTCTTTCCCCTTTCTTTGGGCTTTCCTTCCCCTTTCTTTGGGCTTTCTTTCCCTTTCTTTGGGCTTTCTTTCCCTTTCTTTGGGCTGTCATTCCCCTTTCTTTGGGCTTTCTTTCCCCTTTCTTGGGCTTTCTTTCCCTTTCTTTGGGCTTTCTTTGGCTTTCTTTGGTCTTTCTTTGGGCTTTCTTTGGGCTTTCTTTGGGCTTTCTTTCCCCTTTCTTTGGGCTTTCTTTCCCCTTTCTGTGGGCTTTCTTTGGGCTTTCTTTGGGCTTTCTTTGGGCTTTCTTTCCCCTTTCTTTGGGCTTTCTTTGGCTTTCTTTCCCCTTTCTTTGGGCTGTCATTCCCCTTTATTTGGGCTTTCTTTCCCATTTCTTTGGGGTTTCTTTCCCCTTTCTTTGGACTTTCCTTCCCCTTTTTTTGGGCTTTCTTTCCCCTTTCTTTGGGCTTTCTTTCCCCTTTCTTTGGGCTGTCATTCCCCTTTCTTTGGGCTTTCTTTCCCCTTTCTTGGGCTTTCTTTCCCCTTTCTTTGGGCTTTCTTTGGGCTTTCTTTGGTCTTTCTTTGGGCTTTCTTTGGGCTTTCTTTGGGCTTTCTTTCCCCTTTCTTTGGGCTTTCTTTCCCCTTTCTGTGGGCTTTCTTTGGGCTTTCTTTGGGCTTTCTTTCCCCTTTCTTTGGGTTTTCTTTCCCCTTTCTTTGGGCTTTCCTTGGGCTTTCTTTGGGCTTTCTTTGGTTTTCTTTCCCCTTTCTTTCCACTTTCTTTGGGCTTTCTTTCCCCTTTCTTTGGGCTTTCTTTCTCCTTTCCTTGGGCTTTCTTTCCCTTTCTTTGGGCTTTCTTTCCCCTTTCTTTGGGCTGTCATTCCCCTTTCTTTGGGCTTTCTTTCCCTTTCTTTGGGCTTTCTTTCCCCTTTCTTTGGGCTTTCTTTCCCCTTTCTTTGGGCTTTCTTTCCCATTTCTTTGGGCTTTCTTTGAGGTTTCTTTTTCCTTTCTTTGGGCTTTCTTTCCCCTTTCTTTGGGCTTTCTTTCCCTTTCTGTGGGCTTTCTTTGGGCTTTCTTTGGGCTTTCTTTGGGCTTTCTTTCCCCTTTTTTGGGTTTTCTTTCCCCTTTCTTTGGGCTTTCTTGGGCTTTCTTTGGGCTTTCTTTGGTTTTCTTTCCCCTTTCTTTCCACTTTCTTTGGGCTTTCTTTCCCCTTTCTTTGGGCTTTCTTTCCCCTTTCCTTGGGCTTTCTTTCCCCTTTCTTTGGGCTTTCTTTCCCCTTTCTTTGGGCTGTCATTCCCCTTTCTTTGGGCTTTCTTTCCCCTTTCTTTGGGCTTTCTTTCCCCTTTCTTTGGGCTTTCTTTCCCCTTTCTTTGGGCTTTCTTTCCATTTCTTTGGGCTTTCTTTGAGCTTTCTTTCCCCTTTCTTTGGGCTTTCTTTCCCCTTTCTTTGGGCTTTCTTTCCCTTTCCTTGGACTTTCTTTCCCCTTTCTTTGGGCTTTCTTTCCCCTTTCTTTGGGCTTTCTTCGCGCTTTCTTTCCCCTTTCTTTGGGCTTTCTTTGGGCTTTCTTTCCCCTTTCTTTGGGCTTTCTTTGGGCTTTCTTTGGGCTTTCTGTCCCTTTCTTTCCCTTTCTTTGGGCTTTCTTTGGGCTTTCTTCCCCCTTTTTTGGGCTTTCTTTCCCCTTTCTTTGGGCTTTATTTCCCTTTCTTTGGGCTTTCTTTCCCCTTTCATTGCGCTTTCTTTCCCCTTTCTTTGGGCTTTCTTTCCCCTTTCTTTGGGGTTTCTTTGGGCTTTCTTTCCCATTTCTTTGGGGTTTCTTTGGGCTTTCTTTCCCTTTCTTTGGCTTTCTTAGGGCTTTCTTTCCCCTTTCTTTCCCTTTCTTTGGGCTTTCTTTCCCCTTTCTTTCCCCTTTCTTTGGGCTTTCTTTCTCCTTTCTTTGGGCTTTCTTTCCCCTTTCTTTGGGCTTTCTTTCCCCTTTCTTTGGGCTTTCTTTGGGCTTTCTTTGGGCTTTCTTTCCCCTTTCTTTGGGCTTTCTTTCCCCTTTCTTTGGGCTTTCTTTCCCCTTTCTTTGGGCTGTCATTCCCCTTTCTTTGGGCTTTCTTTCCCCTTTCTTTGGGCTTTCCTTGAGCTTTTCTTTGGCCTTTCTTTGGGCTTTCTTTCCCCTTTCTTTCCACTTTCTTTGGGCTTTCTTTGGCTTTCTTTCCCTTTCTTTTGGCTTTCTTTCCCCTTTCTTTGGGCTGTCATTCCCTTTCTTTGGGCTTTCTTTCCCCTTTCTTTGGGCTTTCTTTCCTTTTCTTTGGGATTTCTTTGGGCTTTCTTTGGGATTTCTCTGGGCTTTCTTCCCCTTTCTTTGGGCTTTCTTTCCCTTTCTTTGGGCTTTATTTCCCCTTTCTTTGGGCTTTCTTTCCCCTTTCATTGCGCTTTCTTTCCCCTTTCTTTGGGCTTTCTTTGGCTTTCTTCCCCCCTTTCTTTGGGCTTTCTTTCCCCTTTCTTCGGGCTTTCTTTCCCTTTTCTTTGGGCTTTCTTTGGGCTTTCTTTGGACTTTCTTTGGCTTTCTTTCTCCTTTCTTTGCGCTTTCTTTCCCCTTTCTTTGGGCTTTCTTTCCCCTTTCTTTGGCGGTCATTCCCCCTTTCTTTGGGCTTTCTTTCCCCTTTCTTTGGGCTTTCTTGGGCTTTCTTTGGGCTTTCTTTCCCCTTTCTTTCCACTTTCTTTGGGCTTTCTTTGGGCTTTCTTTGGGCTTTCTTTCCCCTTTCTTTGGGCTTTCTTTCCCCTTTCTTTGGGCTGTCATTCCCTTTCTTTGGGCTTTCTTTCCCCTTTCTTTGGGCTTTCCTTGAGCTTTCTTTGGCCTTTCTTTGGGCTTTCTTTCCCCTTTCTTTCCACTTTCTTTGGGCTTTCTTTGGGCTTTCTTTGGGCTTTCTTTCCCCTTTCTTTGGGCTTTCTTTCCCTTTCTTTGGGCTGTCATTCCCCTTTCTTTGGATTTCTTCCCTTTCTTTGGGCTTTCTTCGCGCTTTCTTTCCCTTTCTTTGGGCTTTCTTTGGCTTTCTTTCCCCTTTCTTTGGGCTTTCTTTGGGCTTTCTTTGGCTTTCTGTCCCCTTTCTTTCCCCTTTCTTTGGGCTTTCTTTGGGCTTTCTTCCCCTTTCTTTGGGCTTCTTTCCCTTTCTTTGGGCTTTATTTCCCTTTCTTTGGGCTTTCTTTCCCTTTATTGCACTTTCTTTCCTTTCTTGGGCTTTCTTTCCCTTTTCTTTGGGGTTTCTTTGGGCTTTCTTTCCCTTTCTTTGGGGTTTCTTTGGGCTTTTCTGGTCTCGGCTTTCTTTCCTGTTCCCTTTCTTTGGGCTTTCTTTCCCCTTTCTTTCCCCTTTCTTTGGGCTTTCTTTCTCCTTTCTCTGGGCTTTCTTTCCCCTTTCTTTGGGCTTTCTGTTCCCTTTCTTTGGCTGTCATTCCCCTTTCTTTGGGCTTTCTTTCCCTTTCTTGGGCGTCCTTGAGCTTTCTTTGGCCTTTCTTTGGGCTTTCTTTCCCCTTTCTTTCCACTTTCTTTGGGCTTTCTTTGGGCTTTCTTTGGGCTTTCTTTCCCTTTCTTTTGGCTTTCTTTCCCTTTCTTTTGGGCTGTCATTCCCCTTTCTTTGGGCTTTCTTTCCCTTTCTGTGGGCTTTCTTTCCCCTTTCTTTGGCATTTCTTTGGGCTTTCTTTGGCTTTCTTTGGGCTTTCTTTGGGCTTTCTTTGGGCTTTCTTTGGGATTTCTTTGGGCTTTCTTTCCCCTTTCTTTCCCTTCTGTTCTTTGGGCTTTCTTTGGGCTTTCTTTGGGCTTTCTCTGGCATTCTTTCCCCTTTCTTTGGGCTTCTTTCCCCTTTCTTTGGGCTTTCTTTCCCTTTCTTTGGGCTTTCTTTAGGCTTTCTTTCCCCTTTCTTGGGCTGTCATTCCCCTTTATTTGGGCTTTCTTTCCCATTTCTTGGGGGTTTCTTTCCCCTTTCTTTGGCTTTCCTTCCCCTTCTTTGGGCTTTCTCTTCCCTTTCTTTGGGCTTCTTTCCCCTTTCTTTGGCTGTCCTTCCCCTTTCTTTGGGCTTTCTTTCCCCTTTCTTGGGCTTATCTTTGGGCTGTCATTCCCCTTTCTTTGGGCTTTCTTTCCCTTTCTTGGCTTTCTTTCCCCTTTCTTTGGGCTTTCTTTGGGCTTTCTTTGGTCTTTCTTTGGGCTTTCTTTGGGCTTTCTTTGGGCTTTCTTTCCCCTTTCTTTGGGCTTTCTTTCCCCTTTCTGTGGGCTTTCTTTGGGCTTTCTTTGGCTTTCTTTGGGCTTTCTTTCCCCTTTCTTTGGGTTTTCTTTCCCCTTTCTTTGGGCTTTCCTTGGGCTTTCTTTGGTTTTCTTTCCCCTTTCTTTCCCCTTTCTTTGGGCTTTCTTTCCCTTTCTTTGGGCTTTCTTTCCCCTTTCTTTGGGCTTTCTTTCCCCTTTCTTTGGGCTGTCATTCCCCTTTCTTTGGGCTTTCTTTACCCTTTCTTTGGGCTTTCTTTCCCTTTTCTTTGGGCTTTCTTTGGGCTTTCTTTGGGCTTTCTTTGGGCTTTCTCTGGGCTTTCTTTCCCCTTTCTTTGGGCTTTCTTTCCCCTTTCTTTGGGCTTTCTTTCCCCTTTCTTTGGGCTTTCTTTCCCCTTTCTTTGGGCTTTCTTTCCCAATTCTTTGGGCTTTCTTTGGGCTTTCTTTCCCCTTTCTTTGGGCTGTCCTTCCCCTTTCTTTGGGCTTTCTTTCCCCTTCCTTTGGGCTTTCTTTGGGCTTTCTTTGGGCTTTCTTTGGGCTTTATTTGGGCATTCTTTGGGCTTTCTTTGGGCTTTCTTTGGGCTTTCTTTCCCTTTTCTTTGGGCTTTCTTTCCCCTTTCTTTGGGCTTTCTTTCCCCTTTCTTTGGGCTTTCTTTCCCCTTTCTTTGGGGTTTCTTTCCCCTTTCTTTGGGGTTTATTTGGGCTTTCTTTCCCCTTTCTTTGGGCTTTCTTTCTCCTTTCTTTGGGCTTTCTTTCCCCTTTCTTTGGGCTTTCTTTCCCCTTTCTTTGGGCTGTCATTCCCCTTTCTTTGGGCTTTCTTTCCCCTTTCTTTGGGCTTTCCTTGGGCTTTCTTTGGGCTTTCTTTCCCCTTTCTTTCCACTTTCTTTGGGCTTTCTTTGGGCTTTCTTTCCCATTTCTTTGGGCTTTCTTTCCCCTTTCTTTGGGCTTTCTTTCCCCTTTCTTTGGGCTTTCTTTCCCCTTTCTTTGGGCTGTCATTCCCCTTTCTTTGGGCTTTCTTTCTCCTTTCTTTGGGCTTTCCTTGGGCTTTCTTTGGGCTTTCTTTGGGCTTTCTTCCCCCTTTCTTTCCACTTTCTTTGGGCTTTCTTTGGGCTTTCTTTGGCTTTCTTTCCCCTTTCTGTGGGCTTACTTTGGGCTTTCTTTGGGCTTTCTTTCCCCTTTCTTTGGGCTTTCTTTCCCCTTTCTTTGGGCTTTCCTTGGGTTTTCTTTGGGCTTTCTTTGGGCTTTCTTTCCCCTTTCTTTCCCCTTTCTTTGGGCTTTCTTTGGGCTTTCTTTCCCCTTTCTTTGGCTGTCATTCCCCTTTCTTTGGGCTTTCTTTCCCCTTTCTTTGGGCTTTCTTTCCCCTTTCTTTGGCATTTCTTTGGGCTTTCTTTGGGCTTTCTTTGGGCTTTCTGTGGGCTTTCTTTGGGCTTTCTTTGGGATTTCTTTGGGCTTTCTTTCCCCTTTCTTTCCACTTTCTTTGGGCTTTCTTTGGGCTTTCTTTGGGCTTTCTCTGGGCATTCTTTCCCCTTTCTTTGGGCTTTCTTTCCCCTTTCTTTGGGCTTTCTTTCCCCTTTCTTTGGGCTTTCTTTAGGCTTTCTTTCCCCTTTCTTTGGGCTGTCATTCCCCTTTATTTGGGCTTTCTTTCCCATTTCTTTGGGGTTTCTTTCCCCTTTCTTTGGGCTTTCCTTCCCCTTTCTTTGGGCTTTCTTTCCCCTTTCTTTGGCTTTCTTTCCCCTTTCTTTGGGCTGTCATTCCCCTTTCTTTGGGCTTTCTTTCCCCTTTCTTGGGCTTTCTTTCCCCTTTCTTTGGGCTTTCTTTGGGCTTTCTTTGGTCTTTCTTTGGGCTTTCTTTGGTCTTTCTTTGGGCTTTCTTTCCCCTTTCTTGGGCTTTCTTTCCCCTTTCTTTGGGCTTTCCTTGGGCTTTCTTTGGTTTTCTTTCCCCTTTCTTTCCCCTTTCTTTGGGCTTTCTTTCCCCTTTCTTTGGGCTTTCTTTCCCCTTTCTTTGGGCTTTCTTTCCCCTTTCTTTGGGCTGTCATTCCCCTTTCTTTGGGCTTTCTTTCCCCTTTCTTTGGGCTTTCTTTCCCTTTTCTTTGGGCTTTCTTTGGGCTTTCTTTGGGCTTTCTTTGGGCTTTCTCTGGGCTTTCTTTCCCCTTTCTTTGGGCTTTCTTTCCCCTTTCTTTGGCTTTCTTTCCCCTTTCTTTGGGCTTTCTTTCCCCTTTCTTTGGGCTTTCTTCCCATTTCTTTGGGCTTTCTTTGAGCTTTCTTTCCCCTTTCTTTGGGCTTTCTTTCCCAATTCTTTGGCTTTCTTTGGGCTTTCTTTCCCCTTTCTTTGGGCTGTCATTCCCTTTCTTTGGGCTTTCTTTCCCCTCCTTTGGGCTTTCTTTGGGCTTTCTTTGGGCTTTCTTTGGGCTTTCTTTGGGCTTTATTTGGGCATTCTTTGGGCTTTCTTTGGGCTTTCTTTGGGCTTTCTTTCCCTTTTCTTTGGGCTTTCTTTCCCCTTTCTTTGGGCTTTCTTTCCCCTTTCTTTGGGCTTTCTTTCCCCTTTCTTTGGGGTTTCTTTCCCCTTTCTTTGGGGTTTATTTGGGCTTTCTTTCCCCTTTCTTTGGGCTTTCCTTGGGCTTTCTTTGGGCTTTCTTTCCCCTTTCTTTCCACTTTCTTTGGGCTTTCTTTGGGCTTTCTTCCCCTTTCTTTGGGCTTTCTTTCCCCTTTCTTTGTGCTTTCTTTCCCCTTTCTTTCCCCTTTCTTTGGGCTTTCTTTGGGCTTTCTTTCCCCTTTCTTTGGGCTTTCTTTGGGCTTTCTTTCCACTTCCTTTGGGCTTTCTTTCCCCTTTCTTTCCCCTTTCTTTGGGCTTTCTTTGGGCTTTCTTTGGGCTTTCTTTGGACTTTCTTTGGGCTTTCTTTGGGCTTTCTTTCCCCTTTCTTTGGGCTTTCTTTCCCCTTTCTGTGGGATTTCTTTGGACTTTCTTTGGGCTTTCTTTGGGCTTTCTTTCCCATTTCTTTGGGCTTTCTTTCCCCTTTCTTTTGGCTTTCTTTCCCCTTTCTTTGGGCTTTCTTTCTCCTTTCTTTGGGCTTTCTTTCCCCTTTCTTTGGGCTTTCTTTCCCCTTTCTTTGGGCTGTCATTCCCCTTTCTTTGGGCTTTCTTTCCCCTTTCTTTCGGCTTTCCTTGGGCTTTCTTTGGGCTTTCTTTCCCCTTTCTTTCCACTTTCTTTGGGCTTTCTTTGGGCTTTCTTTCCATTTCTTTGGGCTTTCTTTCCCCTTTCTTTGGGCTTTCTTTCCCCTTTCTTTGGGCTTTCTTTCCCCTTTCTTTGGGCTGTCATTCCCCTTTCTTTGGGCTTTCTTTCTCCTTTCTTTGGGCTTTCCTTGAGCTTTCTTTGGGCCTTCTTTGGGCTTTCTTTCCCCTTTCTGTGGGCTTACTTTGGGCTTTCTTTGGGCTTTCTTTCCCCTTTCTTTGGGCTTTCTTTCCCCTTTCTTTGGGCTTTCCTTGGGTTTTCTTTGGGCTTTCTTTGGGCTTTCTTTCCCCTTTCTTTCCCTTTCTTTGGCTTTCTTTGGGCTTTCTTTGGGCTTTCTTTCCCCTTTCTTTGGGCTGTCATTCCCCTTTCTTTGGGCTTTCTTTCCCCTTTCTTTGGGCTTTCTTTCCCCTTTCTTTGGCATTTCTTTGGGCTTTCTTTGGGCTTTCTTTGGGCTTTCTTTGGGCTTTCTGTGGGCTTTCTTTGGGCTTTCTTTGGGCTTTCTTTCCCCTTTCTTTCCACTTTCTTTGGGCTTTCTTTGGCTTTCTTTGGGCTTTCTCTGGGCATTCTTTCCCCTTTCTTTGGGCTTTCTTTCCCCTTTCTTTGGGCTTTCTTTCCCTTTCTTTGGGCTTTCTTTGGGCTTTCTTTCCCCTTTCTTTGGGCTGTCATTCCCCTTTATTTGGGCTTTCTTTCCCATTTCTTTGGGGTTTCTTTCCCCTTTCTTTGGACTTTCCTTCCCCTTTTTTTGGGCTTTCTTTCCCCTTTCTTTGGGCTTTCTTTCCCCTTTCTTTGGGCTGTCATTCCCCTTTCTTTGGGCTTTCTTTCCCCTTTCTTGGGCTTTCTTTCCCCTTTCTTTGGGCTTTCTTTGGGCTTTCTTTGGTCTTTCTTTGGGCTTTCTTTGTGCTTTCTTTGGGCTTTCTTTGGCTTTCTTTCCCCTTTCTTTGGGCTTTCTTTCCCCTTTCTGTGGGCTTTCTTGGGCTTTCTTTGGGCTTTCTTTGGGCTTTCTTTCCCCTTTCTTTGGTTTTCTTTCCCTTTCTTTGGGCTTTCCTTGGGCTTTCTTTGGGCTTTCTTTGGTTTTCTTTCCCCTTTCTTTCCACTTTCTTTGGCTTTCTTTCCCCTTTCTTTGGGCTTTCTTTCTCCTTTCCTTGGCTTTCTTTCCCCTTTCTTTGGGCTTTCTTTCCCTTTCTTTGGGCTGTCATTCCCCTTTCTTTGGGCTTTCTTTCCCCTTTCTTTGGGCTTTCTTTCCCCTTTCTTTGGGCTTTCTTTCCCCTTTCTTTGGGCTTTCTTTCCCATTTCTTTGGGCTTTATTTGAGGTTTCTTTTTCCTTTCTTTGGGCTTTCTTTCCCCTTTCTTTGGGCTTTCTTTCCCCTTTCTGTGGGCTTTCTTTGGCTTTCTTTGGGCTTTCTTTGGGCTTTCTTTCCCCTTTTTTGGGTTTTCTTTCCCCTTTCTTTGGGCTTTCCTTGGGCTTTCTTTGGCTTTCTTTGGTTTTCTTTCCCCTTTCTTTCCACTTTCTTAGGGCTTTCTTTCCCCTTTCTTTGGGCTTTCTTTCCCCTTTCCTTGGGCTTTCTTTCCCCTTTCTTTGGGCTTTCTTTCCCCTTTCTTTGGGCTGTCATTCCCCTTTCTTTGGGCTTTCTTTCCCCTTTCTTTGGGCTTTCTTTCCCCTTTCTTTGGGCTTTCTTTCCCCTTTCTTTGGGCTTTCTTTCCCATTTCTTTGGGCTTTCTTTGAGCTTTCTTTCCCCTTTCTTTGGGCTTTCTTTCCCCTTTCTTTGGGCTTTCTTTCCCCTTTCCTTGGACTTTCTTTCCCCTTTCTTTGGGCTTTCTTTCCCCTTTCTTTGGGCTTTCTTCGCGCTTTCTTTCCCCTTTCTTTGGGCTTTCTTTGGGCTTTCTTTCCCCTTTCTTTGGGCTTTCTTTGGGCTTTCTTTGGGCTTTCTGTCCCCTTTCTTTCCCCTTTCTTTGGGCTTTCTTTGGGCTTTCTTCCCCCTTTCTTTGGGCTTTCTTTCCCCTTTCTTTGGGCTTTATTTCCCCTTTCTTTGGGCTTTCTTTCCCCTTTCATTGCGCTTTCTTTCCCCTTTCTTTGGGCTTTCTTTCCCCTTTCTTTGGGGTTTCTTTGGGCTTTCTTTCCCATTTCTTTGGGGTTTCTTTGGGCTTTCTTTCCCCTTTCTTTGGGCTTTCTTAGGGCTTTCTTTCCCCTTTCTTTCCCCTTTCTTTGGGCTTTCTTTCCCCTTTCTTTCCCCTTTCTTTGGGCTTTCTTTCTCCTTTCTTTGGGCTTTCTTTCGCCTTTCTTTGGGCTTTCTTTCCCCTTTCTTTGGGCTTTCTTTGGGCTTTCTTTGGGCTTTCTTTCTCCTTTCTTTGGGCTTTCTTTCCCCTTTCTTTGGGCTTTCTTTCCCCTTTCTTTGGGCTGTCATTCCCCTTTCTTTGGGCTTTCTTTCCCCTTTCTTTGGGCTTTCCTTGAGCTTTCTTTGGCCTTTCTTTGGGCTTTCTTTCCCCTTTCTTTCCACTTTCTTTGGGCTTTCTTTGGGCTTTCTTTGGGCTTTCTTTCCCCTTTCTTTTGGCTTTCTTTCCCCTTTCTTTGGGCTGTCATTCCCCTTTCTTTGGGCTTTCTTTCCCCTTTCTTTGGGCTTTCTTTCCCTTTTCTTTGGGATTTCTTTGGGCTTTCTTTGGGATTTCTCAGGGCTTTCTTCCCCCTTTCTTTGGGCTTTCTTTCCCCTTTCTTTGGGCTTTATTTCCCCTTTCTTTGGGCTTTCTTTCCCCTTTCATTGCGCTTTCTTTCCCCTTTCTTTGGGCTTTCTTTGGGCTTTCTTCCCCCTTTCTTTGGGCTTTCTTTCCCCTTTCTTCGGGCTTTCTTTCCCTTTTCTTTGGGCTTTCTTTGGGCTTTCTTTGGGCTTTCTTTGGGCTTTCTTTCTCCTTTCTTTGCGCTTTCTTTCCCCTTTCTTTGGGCTTTCTTTCCCCTTTCTTTGGGCGGTCATTCCCCTTTCTTTGGGCTTTCTTTCCCCTTTCTTTGGGCTTTCCTTGGGCTTTCTTTGGGCTTTCTTTCCCCTTTCTTTCCACTTTCTTTGGGCTTTCTTTGGGCTTTCTTTGGGCTTTCTTTCCCCTTTCTTTGGGCTGTCATTCCCCTTTCTTTGGGCTTTCTTTCCCCTTTCTTTGGGCTTTCCTTGAGCTTTCTTTGGCCTTTCTTTGGGCTTTCTTTCCCCTTTCTTTCCACTTTCTTTGGGCTTTCTTTGGGCTTTCTTTGGGCTTTCTTTCCCCTTTCTTTGGGCTTTCTTTCCCCTTTCTTTGGGCTGTCATTCCCCTTTCTTTGGGATTTCTTTCCCCTTTCTTTGGGCTTTCTTCGCGCTTTCTTTCCCCTTTCTTTGGGCTTTCTTTGGGCTTTCTTTCCCCTTTCTTTGGGCTTTCTTTGGGCTTTCTTTGGGCTTTCTGTCCCCTTTCTTTCCCCTTTCTTTGGGCTTTCTTTGGGCTTTCTTCCCCCTTTCTTTGGACTTTCTTTCCCCTTTCTTTGGGCTTTATTTCCCCTTTCTTTGGGCTTTCTTTCCCCTTTCATTGCACTTTCTTTCCCCTTTCTTTGGGCTTTCTTTCCCCTTTCTTTGGGGTTTCTTTGGGCTTTCTTTCCCATTTCTTTGGGGTTTCTTTGGGCTTTCTTTCCCCTTTCTTTGGGCTTTCTTAGGGCTTTCTTTCCCCTTTCTTTCCCCTTTCTTTGGGCTTTCTTTCTCCTTTCTTTCCCCTTTCTTTGGGCTTTCTTTCTCCTTTCTTTGGGCTTTCTTTCCCCTTTCTTTGGGCTTTCTTTCCCCTTTCTTTGGGCTGTCATTCCCCTTTCTTTGGGCTTTCTTTCCCCTTTCTTTGGGCGTTCCTTGAGCTTTCTTTGGCCTTTCTTTGGGCTTTCTTTCCCCTTTCTTTCCACTTTCTTTGGGCTTTCTTTGGGCTTTCTTTGGGCTTTCTTTCCCCTTTCTTTTGGCTTTCTTTCCCCTTTCTTTGGGCTGTCATTCCCCTTTCTTTGGGCTTTCTTTCCCCTTTCTTTGGGCTTTCTTTCCCTTTTCTTTGGGATTTCTTTGGGCTTTCTTTGGGATTTCTCTGGGCTTTCTTCCCCCTTTCTTTGGGCTTTCTTTCCCCTTTCTTTGGGCTTTATTTCCCCTTTCTTTGGGCTTTCTTTCCCCTTTCATTGCGCTTTCTTTCCCCTTTCTTTGGGCTTTCTTTGGGCTTTCTTCCCCCTTTCTTTGGGCTTTCTTTCCCCTTTCTTCGGGCTTTCTTTCCCTTTTCTTTGGGCTTTCTTTGGGCTTTCTTTGGGCTTTCTTTGGGCTTTCTCTGGGCTTTCTTTCCCCTTTCTTTGGGCTTTCTTTCCCCTTTCTTTGGGCTTTCTTTCCCCTTTCTTTGGGCTTTCTTTCCCCTTTCTTTCCCCTTTCTTTGGGCTTTCTTTCTCCTTTCTTTGCGCTTTCTTTCCCCTTTCTTTGGGCTTTCTTTCCCCTTTCTTTGGGCGGTCATTCCCCTTTCTTTGGGCTTTCTTTCCCCTTTCTTTGGGCTTTCCTTGGGCTTTCTTTGGGCTTTCTTTCCCCTTTCTTTCCACTTTCTTTGGGCTTTCTTTGGGCTTTCTTTGGGCTTTCTTTCCCCTTTCTTTGGGCTTTCTTTCCCCTTTCTTTGGGCTGTCATTCCCCTTTCTTTGGGCTTTCTTTCCCCTTTCTTTGGGCTTTCCTTGAGCTTTCTTTGGCCTTTCTTTGGGCTTTCTTTCCCCTTTCTTTCCACTTTCTTTGGGCTTTCTTTGGGCTTTCTTTGGGCTTTCTTTCCCCTTTCTTCGGGCTTTCTTTCCCCTTTCTTTGGGCTGTCATTCCCCTTTCTTTGGGATTTCTTTCCCCTTTCTTTGGGCTTTCTTTGGGCTTTCTTTGGGATTTCTCTGGGCTTTCTTTCCCCTTTCTTTGGGCTTTCTTTCCCCTTTCTTTGGGCTTTCTTTCCCCTTTCTTTGGGCTTTCTTTCCCCTTTCTTTGGGCTTTCTTTGAGCTTTCTTTCCCCTTTCTTTGGGCTTTCTTTCCCCTTTCTTTGGGCTTTCTTTGGGCTGTCTTTCCCCTTTCTTTGGGCTTTCTTTCCCCTTTCTTTGGGCTTTCTTTCCCCTTTCTTTGGGCTTTCTTTCCCCTTTCTTTGGACTTTCTTTGGGCTTTCTTTCCCCTTTCTTTCCCCTTTCTTTGGGCTTTCTCTGGGCTTTCTTTCCCCTTTCTTTGGGCTTTCTTTCCCCTTTCTTTGGGCTTTATTTCACCTTTCTTTGGGCTTTCTTTCCCCTTTCCTTGGGCGTTCCTTCCCCTTTCTTTGGGCTTTCTTTCCCCTTTCTTTTTGGGTTTCTTTGGGCTTTCTTTCCCCTTTCTTTGGGGTTTCTTTGGGCTTTCTTTCCCCTTTCTTTGGGCTTTCTTTGGGCTTTCTTTCCCCTTTCTTTCCCCTTTCTTTGGGCTTTCTTTCCCCTTTCTTTGGGCTTTCTTTCCCCTTTCTTTGGGCTTTCTTTCCCCTTTCTTTCCCCTTTCCTTGGGCTCTCTTTTTTGCTTTCTTTCCCCTTTCTTTGGGCTTTCTTTCCCCTTTCTTTCCCATTTATTTGGGCTTTCTTTGGGCTTTCTTTGGGCTTTCTTTCCCCTTTCTTTTGGCTTTCTTTCCCCTTTCTTTCCCCTTTCTTTGGGCTTTCTTTCCCCTTTCTTTGGGCTTTCTTTGAGCTTTCTTTCCCCTTTCTTTGGGCTTTCTTTCCGCTTTCTGTGGGCTTTCTTTGGGCTTTCTTTGGGCTTTCTTTGGGCTTTCTTTCCCCTTTCTTTGGGTTTTCTTTCCCCTTTCTTTGGGCTTTCTTTCCCCTTTCTTTGGGCTTTCTTTCCCCTTTCTTTAGGCTGTCATTCCCCTTTCTTTGGGCTTTCTTTCCCCTTTCTTTGGGCTTTCTTTCCCCTTTCTTTGGGCTTTCTTTCCCCTTTCTTTGGGCTTTCTTTCCCATTTCTTTGGGCTTTCTTTCCCATTTCTTTGGGCTTTCTTTGAGCTTTCTTTCCCCTTTCTTTGGGCTTTCTTTCCCCTTTCTTTGGGCTTTCTTTGGGGTGTCTTTCCCCTTTCTTTGGGCTTTCTTTCCCCTTTCCTTGGACTTTCTTTCCCCTTTCTTTGGGCTTTCTTTCCCCTTTCTTTGGGCTTTCTTCGCGCTTTCTTTCCCCTTTCTTTGGGCTTTCTTTGGGCTTTCTTTCCCCTTTCTTTGGGCTTTCTTTGGGCTTTCTTTGGGCTTTCTGTCCCCTTTCTTTCCCCTTTCTTTGGGCTTTCTTTGGGCTTTCTTCCCCCTTTCTTTGGGCTTTCTTTCCCCTTTCTTTGGGCTTTATTTCCCCTTTCTTTGGGCTTTCTTTCCCCTTTCATTGCGCTTTCTTTCCCCTTTCTTTGGGCTTTCTTTCCCCTTTCTTTGGGGTTTCTTTGGGCTTTCTTTCCCATTTCTTTGGGGTTTCTTTGGGCTTTCTTTCCCCTTTCTTTGGGCTTTCTTTGGGCTTTCTTTCCCCTTTCTTTCCCCTTTCTTTGGGCTTTCTTTCCCCTTTCTTTCCCCTTTCTTTGGGCTTTCTTTCTCCTTTCTTTGGGCTTTCTTTCCCCTTTCTTTGGGCTTTCTTTCCCCTTTCTTTGGGCTGTCATTCCCCTTTCTTTGGGCTTTCTTTCCCCTTTCTTTCCACTTTCTTTGGGCTTTCTTTGGGCTTTCTTTGGGCTTTCTTTGGGCTTTCTTTCCCCTTTCTTTGGGCTTTCTTTCCCCTTTCTTTGGGCTGTCATTCCCCTTTCTTTGGGCTTTCTTTCCCCTTTCTTTGGGCTTTCCTTGAGCTTTCTTTGGCCTTTCTTTGGGCTTTCTTTCCCCTTTCTTTCCACTTTCTTTGGGCTTTCTTTCCCCTTTCTTTGGGCTTTCTTTCCCCTTTCTTTGGGCTGTCATTCCCCTTTCTTTGGGCTTTCTTTCCCCATTCTTTGGGCTTTCTTTCCCTTTTCTTTGGGCTTTCTTTGGGCTTTCTTTGGGATTTCTCTGGGCTTTCTTCCCCCTTTCTTTGGGCTTTCTTTCCCCTTTCTATGGGCTTTATTTCCCCTTTCTTTGGGCTTTCTTTCCCCTTTCATTGCGCTTTCTTTCCCCTTTCTTTGGGCTTTCTTTGGGCTTTCTTCCCCCTTTCTTTGGGCTTTCTTTCCCCTTTCTTCGGGCTTTCTTTCCCTTTTCTTTGGGCTTTCTTTGGGCTTTCTTTGGGCTTTCTTTGGGCTTTCTCTGGGCTTTCTTTCCCCTTTCTTTGGGCTTTCTTTCCCCTTTCTTTGGGCTTTCTTTCCCCTTTCTTTGGGCTTTCTTTCCCCTTTCTTTCCCCTTTCTTTGGGCTTTCTTTCTCCTTTCTTTGCGCTTTCTTTCCCCTTTCTTTGGGCTTTCTTTCCCCTTTATTTGGGCGGTCATTCCCCTTTCTTTGGGCTTTCTTTCCCCTTTCTTTGGGCTTTCCTTGGGCTTTCTTTGGGCTTTCTTTCCCCTTTCTTTCCACTTTCTTTGGGCTTTCTTTGGGCTTTCTTTGGGCTTTCTTTGGCTTTCTTTCCCCTTTCTTTGGGCTTTCTTTCCCCTTTCTTTGGGCTGTCATTCCCCTTTCTTTGGGATTTCTTTCCCCTTTCTTTGGGCTTTTTTCGCGCTTTCTTTCCCCTTTCTTTGGGCTTTCTTTGGGCTTTCTTTCCCCTTTCTTTGGGCTTTCTTTGGGCTTTCTTTGGGCTTTCTGTCCCCTTTCTTTCCCCTTTCTTTGGGCTTTCTTTGGGCTTTCTTCCCCCTTTCTTTGGGCTTTCTTTCCCCTTTCTTTGGGCTTTATTTCCCCTTTCTTTGGGCTTTCTTTCCCCTTTCATTGCACTTTCTTTCCCCTTTCTTTGGCTTTCTTTCCCCTTTCTTTGGGGTTTCTTTGGGCTTTCTTTCCCATTTCTTTGGGGTTTCTTTGGGCTTTCTTTCCCCTTTCTTTGGGCTTTCTTAGGGCTTTCTTTCCCCTTTCTTTCCCCTTTCTTTGGGCTTTCTTTCTCCTTTCTTTCCCCTTTCTTTGGGCTTTCTTTCTCCTTTCTTTGGGCTTTCTTTCCCCTTTCTTTGGGCTTTCTTTCCCCTTTCTTTGGGCTGTCATTCCCCTTTCTTTGGGCTTTCTTTCCCCTTTCTTTGGGCGTTCCTTGAGCTTTCTTTGGCCTTTCTTTGGGCTTTCTTTCCCCTTTCTTTCCACTTTCTTTGGGCTTTCTTTGGGCTTTCTTTGGGCTTTCTTTCCCCTTTCTTTTGGCTTTCTTTCCCCTTTCTTTGGGCTGTCATTCCCCTTTCTTTGGGCTTTCTTTCCCCTTTCTTTGGGCTTTCTTTCCCTTTTCTTTGGGATTTCTTTGGGCTTTCTTTGGGATTTCTCTGGGCTTTCTTCCCCCTTTCTTTGGGCTTTCTTTCCCCTTTCTTTGGGCTTTATTTCCCCTTTCTTTGGGCTTTCTTTCCCCTTTCATTGCGCTTTCTTTCCCCTTTCTTTGGGCTTTCTTTGGGCTTTCTTCCCCCTTTCTTTGGGCTTTCTTTCCCCTTTCTTCGGGCTTTCTTTCCCTTTTCTTTGGGCTTTCTTTGGGCTTTCTTTGGGCTTTCTTTGGGCTTTCTCTGGGCTTTCTTTCCCCTTTCTTTGGGCTTTCTTTCCCCTTTCTTTGGGCTTTCTTTCCCCTTTCTTTGGGCTTTCTTTCCCCTTTCTTTCCCCTTTCTTTGGGCTTTCTTTCTCCTTTCTTTGCGCTTTCTTTCCCCTTTCTTTGGGCTTTCTTTCCCCTTTCTTTGGGCGGTCATTCCCCTTTCTTTGGGCTTTCTTTCCCCTTTCTTTGGGCTTTCCTTGGGCTTTCTTTGGGCTTTCTTTCCCCTTTCTTTCCACTTTCTTTGGGCTTTCTTTGGGCTTTCTTTGGGCTTTCTTTCCCCCTTTCTTTGGGCTTTCTTTCCCCTTTCTTTGGGCTGTCATTCCCCTTTCTTTGGGCTTTCTTTCCCCTTTCTTTGGGCTTTCCTTGAGCTTTCTTTGGGCTTTCTTTCCCCTTTCTTTCCCCTTTCTTTCCACTTTCTTTGGGCTTTCTTTGGGCTTTCTTTGGGCTTTCTTTCCCCTTTCTTTGGGCTTTCTTTCCCCTTTCTTTGGGCTGTCATTCCCCTTTCTTTGGGATTTCTTTCCCCTTTCTTTGGGCTTTCTTTGGGCTTTCTTTGGGATTTCTCTGGGCTTTCTTTCCCCTTTCTTTGGGCTTTCTTTCCCCTTTCTTTGGGCTTTCTTTCCCCTTTCTTTGGGCTTTCTTTCCCCTTTCTTTGGGCTTTCTTTGAGCTTTCTTTCCCCTTTCTTTGGGCTTTCTTTCCCCTTTCTTTGGGCTTTCTTTGGGCTGTCTTTCCCCTTTCTTTGGGCTTTCTTTCCCCTTTCTTTGGGCTTTCTTTCCCCTTTCTTTGGGCTTTCTTTCCCCTTTCTTTGGACTTTCTTTGGGCTTTCTTTCCCCTTTCTTTCCCCTTTCTTTGGGCTTTCTCTGGGCTTTCTTTCCCCTTTCTTTGGGCTTTCTTTCCCCTTTCTTTGGGCTTTATTTCACCTTTCTTTGGGCTTTCTTTCCCCTTTCCTTGGGCGTTCCTTCCCCTTTCTTTGGGCTTTCTTTCCCCTTTCTTTGGGGTTTCTTTGGGCTTTCTTTCCCCTTTCTTTGGGGTTTCTTTGGGCTTTCTTTCCCCTTTCTTTGGGCTTTCTTTGGGCTTTCTTTCCCCTTTCTTTCCCCTTTCTTTGGGCTTTCTTTCCCCTTTCTTTGGGCTTTCTTTCCCCTTTCTTTGGGCTTTCTTTCCCCTTTCTTTCCCCTTTCCTTGGGCTCTCTTTTTTGCTTTCTTTCCCCTTTCTTTGGGCTTTCTTTCCCCTTTCTTTCCCATTTATTTGGGCTTTCTTTGGGCTTTCTTTGGGCTTTCTTTCCCCTTTCTTTTGGCTTTCTTTCCCCTTTCTTTCCCCTTTCTTTGGGCTTTCTTTCCCCTTTCTTTGGGCTTTCTTTGAGCTTTCTTTCCCCTTTCTTTGGGCTTTCTTTCCGCTTTCTGTGGGCTTTCTTTGGGCTTTCTTTGGGCTTTCTTTGGGCTTTCTTTCCCCTTTCTTTGGGTTTTCTTTCCCCTTTCTTTGGGCTTTCTTTCCCCTTTCTTTGGGCTTTCTTTCCCCTTTCTTTAGGCTGTCATTCCCCTTTCTTTGGGCTTTCTTTCCCCTTTCTTTGGGCTTTCTTTCCCCTTTCTTTGGGCTTTCTTTCCCCTTTCTTTGGGCTTTCTTTCCCATTTCTTTGGGCTTTCTTTCCCATTTCTTTGGGCTTTCTTTGAGCTTTCTTTCCCCTTTCTTTGGGCTTTCTTTCCCCTTTCTTTGGGCTTTCTTTGGGGTGTCTTTCCCCTTTCTTTGGGCTTTCTTTCCCCTTTCCTTGGACTTTCTTTCCCCTTTCTTTGGGCTTTCTTTCCCCTTTCTTTGGGCTTTCTTCGCGCTTTCTTTCCCCTTTCTTTGGGCTTTCTTTGGGCTTTCTTTCCCCTTTCTTTGGGCTTTCTTTGGGCTTTCTTTGGGCTTTCTGTCCCCTTTCTTTCCCCTTTCTTTGGGCTTTCTTTGGGCTTTCTTCCCCCTTTCTTTGGGCTTTCTTTCCCCTTTCTTTGGGCTTTATTTCCCCTTTCTTTGGGCTTTCTTTCCCCTTTCATTGCGCTTTCTTTCCCCTTTCTTTGGGCTTTCTTTCCCCTTTCTTTGGGGTTTCTTTGGGCTTTCTTTCCCATTTCTTTGGGGTTTCTTTGGGCTTTCTTTCCCCTTTCTTTGGGCTTTCTTTGGGCTTTCTTTCCCCTTTCTTTCCCCTTTCTTTGGGCTTTCTTTCCCCTTTCTTTCCCCTTTCTTTGGGCTTTCTTTCTCCTTTCTTTGGGCTTTCTTTCCCCTTTCTTTGGGCTTTCTTTCCCCTTTCTTTGGGCTGTCATTCCCCTTTCTTTGGGCTTTCTTTCCCCTTTCTTTCCACTTTCTTTGGGCTTTCTTTGGGCTTTCTTTGGGCTTTCTTTGGGCTTTCTTTCCCCTTTCTTTGGGCTTTCTTTCCCCTTTCTTTGGGCTGTCATTCCCCTTTCTTTGGGCTTTCTTTCCCCTTTCTTTGGGCTTTCCTTGAGCTTTCTTTGGCCTTTCTTTGGGCTTTCTTTCCCCTTTCTTTCCACTTTCTTTGGGCTTTCTTTCCCCTTTCTTTGGGCTTTCTTTCCCCTTTCTTTGGGCTGTCATTCCCCTTTCTTTGGGCTTTCTTTCCCCATTCTTTGGGCTTTCTTTCCCTTTTCTTTGGGCTTTCTTTGGGCTTTCTTTGGGATTTCTCTGGGCTTTCTTCCCCCTTTCTTTGGGCTTTCTTTCCCCTTTCTATGGGCTTTATTTCCCCTTTCTTTGGGCTTTCTTTCCCCTTTCATTGCGCTTTCTTTCCCCTTTCTTTGGGCTTTCTTTGGGCTTTCTTCCCCCTTTCTTTGGGCTTTCTTTCCCCTTTCTTCGGGCTTTCTTTCCCTTTTCTTTGGGCTTTCTTTGGGCTTTCTTTGGGCTTTCTTTGGGCTTTCTCTGGGCTTTCTTTCCCCTTTCTTTGGGCTTTCTTTCCCCTTTCTTTGGGCTTTCTTTCCCCTTTCTTTGGGCTTTCTTTCCCCTTTCTTTCCCCTTTCTTTGGGCTTTCTTTCTCCTTTCTTTGCGCTTTCTTTCCCCTTTCTTTGGGCTTTCTTTCCCCTTTATTTGGGCGGTCATTCCCCTTTCTTTGGGCTTTCTTTCCCCTTTCTTTGGGCTTTCCTTGGGCTTTCTTTGGGCTTTCTTTCCCCTTTCTTTCCACTTTCTTTGGGCTTTCTTTGGGCTTTCTTTGGGCTTTCTTTGGGCTTTCTTTCCCCTTTCTTTGGGCTTTCTTTCCCCTTTCTTTGGGCTTTCTTTCCCCTTTCTTTGGGCTTTCTTTCCCCTTTCTTTGGGCTTTCCTTGAGCTTTCTTTGGCCTTTCTTTGGGCTTTCTTTCCCCTTTCTTTCCACTTTCTTTGGGCTTTCTTTGGGCTTTCTTTGGGCTTTCTTTCCCCTTTCTTTGGGCTTTCTTTCCCCTTTCTTTGGGCTGTCATTCCCCTTTCTTTGGGCTTTCTTTCCCCTTTCTTTGGGCTTTCTTTGGGCTTTCTTTGGGATTTCTCTGGGCTTTCTTTCCCCTTTCTTTGGGCTTTCCTTGAGCTTTCTTTGGCCTTTCTTTGGGCTTTCTTTCCCCTTTCTTTCCACTTTCTTTGGGCTTTCTTTGGGCTTTCTTTGGGCTTTCTTTCCCCTTTCTTTGGGCTTTCTTTCCCCTTTCTTTGGGCTGTCATTCCCCTTTCTTTGGGCTTTCTTTCCCCTTTCTTTGGGCTTTCTTTGGGCTTTCTTTGGGATTTCTCTGGGCTTTCTTTGCCCTTTCTTTGGGCTTTCTTTCCCCTTTCTTTGGGCTTTCTTTCCCCTTTATTTGGGCTTTCTTTCCCCTTTCTTTGGGCTTTCTTTGAGCTTTCTTTCCCCTTTCTTTGGGCTTTCTTTCCCCTTTCTTTGGGCTTTCTTTGGGCTGTCATTCCCCTTTCTTTGGGCTTTCTTTCCCCTTTCTTTGGGCTTTCTTTCCCCTTTCTTTGGGCTTTCTTTCCCCTTTCTTTGGGCTTTCTTTCCCCTTTCTTTGGGCTTTCTTTGGGCTTTCTTTCCCCTTTCTTTCCCCTTTCTTTGGGCTTTCTCTGGGCTTTCTTTCCCCTTTCTTTGGGCTTTCTTTCCCCTTTCTTTGGGCTTTATTTCCCCTTTCTTTGGGCTTTCTTTCCCCTTTCCTTGGGCGTTCTTTCCCCTTTCTTTGGGCTTTCTTTCCCCTTTCTTTGGGGTTTCTTTGGGCTTTCTTTCCCCTTTCTTTGGGGTTTCTTTGGGATTTCTTTCCCCTTTCTTTGGGCTTTCTTTGGGCTTTCTTTCCCCTTTCTTTCCCCTTTCTTTTGGCTTTCTTTCCCCTTTCTTTCCCCTTTCTTTGGGCTTTCTTTCCCCTTTCTTTGGGCTTTCTTTCCCCTTTCTTTGGGCTTTCTTTCCCCTTTCTTTCCCCTTTCCTTGGGCTCTCTTTTTTGCTTTCTTTCCCCTTTCTTTGGGCTTTCTTTCCCCTTTCTTTCCCCTTTATTTGGGCTTTCTTTGGGCTTTCTTTCCCCTTTCTTTGGGATTTCTTTCCCCTTTCTTTGAGCTTTCTTTAGGCTTTCTTTGGGATTTCTTTGGGCTTTCTTTCCCCTTTCTTTGGGCTTTCTTTCCACTTTCCTTGAGCTTTCCTTGGGCTTTCTTTGTGCTTTCTTTGGGCTTTCTTTCCCCTTTCTTTCCGCTTTCTTTGGGCTTTCTTGGGCTTTCTTTCCCCTTTCTTGGGCTTTCTTTCCCCTTTTTTTGGGCTTTCTTTCCCCTTTCTTTGGGCTTTCTTTCCCCTTTCTTTGGGCTGTCATTCCCCTTTCTTTGGGCTTTCTTTCCCCTTTCTTTGGGCTTTCCTTGGGCTTTCCTTGGGATTTCTTTGGGCTTTCTTTCCCATTTCTTTCCACTTTCTTTGGGCTTTCTTTGGGCTTTCTTTGGGCTTTCTTTGCCCTTTCTTTCCCCTTTCTTTGGGCTTTCTTTCCCCTTTCTTTCCCCTTTCTTTGGGCTTTCTTTGGGCTTTCTTTGGGCTTTCTTTGGGCTTTCTTTGGGCTTTCTCTGGGCTTTCTTTCCCCTTTCTTTGGGCTTTCTTTCCCCTTTCTTTGGGCTTTCTTTCCCCTTTCTTTGGGCTTTCTTTCCCCTTTCTTTCCCCTTTCTTTGGGCTTTCTTTCCCCTTTCTTTGCGCTTTCTTTCCCCTTTCTTTGGGCTTTCTTTCCCCTTTCTTTGGGCGGTCATTCCCCTTTCTTTGGGCTTTCTTTCCCCTTTCTTTGGGCTTTCCTTGGGCTTTCTTTGGGCTTTCTTTCCCCTTTCTTTCCACTTTCTTTGGCCTTTCTTTGGGCTTTCTTTGGGCTTTCTTTGGGCTTTCTTTGGGCTTTCTTTCCCCTTTCTTTGGGCTTTCTTTCCCCTTTCTTTGGGCTGTCATTCCCCTTTCTTTGGGCTTTCTTTCCCCTTTCTTTGGGCTTTCCTTGGGCTTTCTTTGGCCTTTCTTTGGGCTTTCTTTCCCCTTTCTTTCCACTTTCTTTGGGCTTTCTTTGGGCTTTCTTTGGGCTTTCTTTCCCCTTTCTTTGGGCTTTCTTTCCCCTTTCTTTGGGCTGTCATTCCCCTTTCTTTGGGCTTTCTTTCCCCTTTCTTTGGGCTTTCTTTGGGCTTTCTTTGGGATTTCTCTGGGCTTTCTTTCCCCTTTCTTTGGGCTTTCTTTCCCCTTTCTTTGGGCTTTCTTTCCCCTTTCTTTGGGCTTTCTTTCCCCTTTCTTTGGGCTTTCTTTGAGCTTTCTTTCCCCTTTCTTTGGGCTTTCTTTCCCCTTTCTTTGGGCTTTCTTTGGGCTGTCTTTCCCCTTTCTTTGGGCTTTCTTTCCCCTTTCTTTGGGCTTTCTTTCCCCTTTCTTTGGGCTTTCTTTCCCCTTTCTTTGGGCTTTCTTTCCCCTTTCTTTCCCCTTTCTTTGGGCTTTCTCTGGGCTTTCTTTCCCCTTTCTTTGGGCTTTCTTTCCCCTTTCTTTGGGCTTTATTTCCCCTTTCTTTGGGCTTTCTTTCCCCTTTCCTTGGGCGTTCTTTCCCCTTTCTTTGGGGTTTCTTTGGGCTTTCTTTCCCCTTTCTTTGGGGTTTCTTTGGGCTTTCTTTCCCCTTTCTTTGGGCTTTCTTTGGGCTTTCTTTCCCCTTTCTTTCCCCTTTCTTTTGGCTTTCTTTCCCCTTTCTTTCCCCTTTCTTTGGGCTTTCTTTCCCCTTTCTTTGGGCTTTCTTTCCCCTTTCTTTGGGCTTTCTTTCCCCTTTCTTTCCCCTTTCCTTGGGCTCTCTTTTTTGCTTTCTTTCCCCTTTCTTTGGGCTTTCTTTCCCCTTTCTTTCCCATTTATTTGGGCTTTCTTTGGGCTTTCTTTGGGCTTTCTTTCCCCTTTCTTTTGGCTTTCTTTCCCCTTTCTTTCCCCTTTCTTTGGGCTTTCTTTCCCCTTTCTTTGGGCTTTCTTTGAGCTTTCTTTCCCCTTTCTTTGGGCTTTCTTTCCCCTTTCTGTGGGCTTTCTTTGGGCTTTCTTTGGGCTTTCTTTCCCCTTTCTTTGGGTTTTCTTTCCCCTTTCTTTGGGCTTTCCTTGGGCTTTCTTTGGGCTTTCTTTGGTTTTCTTTCCCCTTTCTTTCCACTTTCTTTGGGCTTTCTTTCCCCTTTCTTTGGGCTTTCTTTCCCCTTTCTTTGGGCTTTCTTTCCCCTTTCTTTGGGCTGTCATTCCCCTTTCTTTGGGCTTTCTTTCCCCTTTCTTTGGGCTTTCTTTCCCCTTTCTTTGGGCTTTCTTTCCCCTTTCTTTGGGCTTTCTTTCCCCTTTCTTTGGGCTTCCTTTCCCATTTCTTTGGGCTTTCTTTGAGCTTTCTTTCCCCTTTCTTTGGGCTTTCTTTCCCCTTTCTTTGGGCTTTCTTTGGGGTGTCTTTCCCCTTTCTTTGGGCTTTCTTTCCCCTTTCCTTGGACTTTCTTTCCCCTTTCTTTGGGCTTTCTTTCCCCTTTCTTTGGGCTTTCTTCGCGCTTTCTTTCCCCTTTCTTTGGGCTTTCTTTGGGCTTTCTTTCCCCTTTCTTTGGGCTTTCTTTGGGATTTCTGTCCCCTTTCTTTCCCCTTTCTTTGGGCTTTCTTTGGGCTTTCTTCCCCCTTTCTTTGGGCTTTCTTTCCCCTTTCTTTGGGCTTTATTTCCCCTTTCTTTGGGCTTTCTTTCCCCTTTCATTGCGCTTTCTTTCCCCTTTCTTTGGCTTTCTTTCCCCTTTCTTTGGGGTTTCTTTGGGCTTTCTTTCCCATTTCTTTGGGGTTTCTTTGGGCTTTCTTTCCCCTTTCTTTGGGCTTTCTTTCCCCTTTCTTTCCCCTTTCTTTGGGCTTTCTTTCCCCTTTCTTTCCCCTTTCTTTGGGCTTTCTTTCTCCTTTCTTTGGGCTTTCTTTCCCCTTTCTTTGGGCTTTCTTTCCCCTTTCTTTGGGCTGTCATTCCCCTTTCTTTGGGCTTTCTTTCCCCTTTCTTTCCACTTTCTTTGGGCTTTCTTTGGGCTTTCTTTGGGCTTTCTTTGGGCTTTCTTTCCCCTTTCTTTGGGCTTTCTTTCCCCTTTCTTTGGGCTTTCTTTCCCCTTTCTTTGGGCTGTCATTCCCCTTTCTTGGGCTTTCTTTCCCCTTTCTTTGGGCTTCTTGAGCTTTCCTTGAGCTTTCTTTGGGCCTTTCTTTCTTTCCCCTTTCTTTCCACTTTCTTTGGGCTTTCTTTGGGCTTTCTTTGGGCTTTCTTTCCCCTTTCTTTGGGCTTTCTTTCCCTTTTCTTTGGGCTTTCTTTGGGCTTTCTTTGGGATTTCTCTGGGCTTTCTTCCCCCTTTCTTTGGGCTTTCTTTCCCCTTTCTATGGGCTTTATTTCCACTTTCTTTGGGCTTTCTTTCCCCTTTCATTGCGCTTTCTTTCCCCTTTCTTTGGGCTTTCTTTGGGCTTTCTTCCCCCTTTCTTTGGGCTTTCTTTCCCCTTTCTTCGGGCTTTCTTTCCCTTTTCTTTGGGCTTTCTTTGGGCTTTCTTTGGGCTTTCTTTGGCTTTCTCTGGGAATTCTTTCCCCTTTCTTTGGCTTTCTTTCCCCTTTCTTTGGGCTTTCTTTCCCCTTTCTTTGGGCTTTCTTTCCCCTTTCTTTCCCCTTTCTTTGGGCTTTCTTTCTCCTTTCTTTGCGCTTTCTTTCCCCTTTCTTTGGGCTTTCTTTCCCCTTTCTTTGGGCGGTCATTCCCCTTTCCTTTGGGCTTTCTTTCCCCTTTCTTTGGGCTTTCCTTGGGCTTTCTTTGGGCTTTCTTTCCCCTTTCTTTCCACTTTCTTTCCCCTTTCTTTGGGCTTTCTTTGGGCTTTCTTTGGGCTTTCTTTCCCCTTTCTTTGGGCTTTCTTTCCCCTTTCTTTGGGTTTTCTTTCCCCTTTCTTTGGGCTTTCCTTGGGCTTTCTTTGGGCTTTCTTTGGTTTTCTTTCCCCTTTCTTTCCACTTTCTTTGGGCTTTCTTTCCCCTTTCTTTGGGCTTTCTTTCCCCTTTCTTTGGGCTTTCTTTCCCCTTTCTTTGGGCTTTCTTCGCGCTTTCTTTCCCCTTTCTTTGGCTTTCTTTGGGCTTTCTTCCCCCTTTCTTTGGGCTTTCTTTCCCCTTTCTTTGGGCTTTATTTCCCCTTTCTTTGGGCTTTCTTTCCCCTTTCATTGCGCTTTCTTTCCCCTTTCTTTGGGCTTTCTTTCCCCTTTCTTTGGGGTTTCTTTGGGCTTTCTTTCCCATTTCTTTGGGGTTTCTTTGGGCTTTCTTTTCCCCTTTCTTTGGGCTTTCTTTGGGCTTTCTTTCCCCTTCTTTCCCCTTTCTTTGGGCTTTCTTTCCCCTTCTTTCCCCTTTCTTTGGGCTTTCTTTCTCCTTCTTTGGGCTTTATTTCCCCTTTCTTTGGGCTTCTTTCCCCTTTCTTTGGGCTGTCATTCCCCTTTCTTTGGGCTTTCTTTCCCCTTTCTTTCCACTTTCTTTGGGCTTTCTTTGGGCTTTCTTTGGGCTTTCTTTGGGCTTTCTTCCCCTTTCTTTGGGCTTTCTTTCCCCTTTCTTTGGGCTTTCTTTCCCCTTTCTTTGGGCTGTCATTCCCCTTTCTTTGGGCTTTCTTTCCCCTTTCTTTGGGCTTTCCTTGAGCTTTCTTTGGCCTTTCTTTGGGCTTTCTTTCCCCTTTCTTTCCACTTTCTTTGGGCTTTCTTTGGGCTTTCTTTGGGCTTTCTTTCCCCTTCTTTGGGCTTTCTTTCCCCTTTCTTTGGGCTGTCATTCCCCTTTCTTTGGGCTTTCTTTCCCCATTCTTTGGGCTTTCTTTCCCTTTTCTTTGGGCTTTCTTTGGGCTTTCTTTGGGATTTCTCTGGGCTTTCTTCCCCCTTTCTTTGGGCTTTCTTTCCCCTTTCTATGGGCTTTATTTCCCCTTTCTTTGGGCTTTCTTTCCCCTTTCATTGCGCTTTCTTTCCCCTTTCTTTGGGCTTTCTTTGGGCTTTCTTCCCCCTTTCTTTGGGCTTTCTTTCCCCTTTCTTCGGGCTTTCTTTCCCTTTTCTTTGGGCTTTCTTTGGGCTTTCTTTGGGCTTTCTCTGGGCTTTCTTTCCCCCTTTCTTTGGGCTTTCTTTCCCCTTTCTTTGGGCTTTCTTTCCCCTTTCTTTGGGCTTTCTTTCCCTTTCTTTCCCCTTTCTTTGGGCTTTCTTTCTCCTTTCTTTGCGCTTTCTTTCCCCTTTCTTTGGGCTTTCTTTCCCCTTTCTTTGGGCGGTCATTCCCTTTCTTTGGGCTTTCTTTTCCCCTTTCTTTGGGGATTTCCTTCTTTCCCCTTTCTTTCCACTTTCTTTGGGCTTTCTTTGGGCTTTCTTTGGGCTTTCTTTGGGCTTTCTTTCCCCTTTCTTTGGGCTTTCTTTCCCCTTTCTTTGGGCTTTCCTTGGGCTTTCTTTGGGCTTTCTTTCCCCTTTCTTTGGGTTTTCCTTGAGCTTTCTTTGGCCTTTCTTTGGCTTCTTTCCCCTTTCTTTCCACTTTCTTTGGGCTTTCTTTGGGCTTTCTTTGGGCTTTCTTTCCCCTTTCTTTGGGCTTTCTTTCCCCTTTCTTTGGGCTGTCATTCCCCTTTCTTTGGGCTTTCTTTCCCCTTTCTTTGGGCTTTCTTTGGGCTTTCTTTGGATTTCTCTGGGCTTTCTTTCCCCTTTCTTTGGCTTTCTTTCCCCTTTCTTTGGGCTTTCTTTCCCCTTTCTTTGGGCTTCTTTCCCTTTCTTTGGGCTTTCTTTGAGCTTTCTTTCCCTTTCTTTGGGCTTTCTTTCCCCTTTCTTTGGGCTTTCTTTGGGCTGTCTTTCCCCTTTCTTTGGGCTTTCTTTCCCCTTTCTTTGGGCTTTCTTTCCCCTTTCTTTGGGCTTTCTTTCCCCTTTCTTTGGGCTTTCTTTGGGCTTTCTTTCCCCTTTCTTTCCCCTTTCTTTGGGCTTTCTCTGGGCTTTCTTTCCCCTTTCTTTGGGCTTTCTTTCCCCTTTCTTTCCCCTTTCTTTGGGCTTTCTCTGGGCTTTCTTTCCCCTTTCTTTGGGCTTTCTTTCCCCTTTCTTTGGGCTTTATTTCCCCTTTCTTTGGGCTTTCTTTCCCCTTTCCTTGGGCGTTCTTTCCCCTTTCTTTGGGCTTTCTTTCCCCTTTCTTTGGGGTTTCTTTGGGCTTTCTTTCCCCTTTCTTTGGGGGTTCTTTGGGCTTTCTTTCCCCTTTCTTTGGGCTTTCTTTCCCCTTTCTTTCCCCTTTCTTTTGGCTTTCTTTCCCCTTTCTTTCCCCTTTCTTTGGCTTTCTTTCCCCTTTCTTTGGGCTTTCTTTCCCCTTTCTTTCCCCTTTATATGGGCTTTCTTTGGGCTTTCTTTGGGCTTTCTTTCCCCTTTCTTTGGGATTTCTTTCCCCTTTCTTTGAGCTTTCTTTAGGCTTTCTTTGGGATTTCTTTGGGCTTTCTTTCCCCTTTCTTTGGGCTTTCTTTCCACTTTCTTTGGGCTTTCCTTGGGCTTTCTTTGTGCTTTCTTTGGGCTTTCTTTCCCCTTTCTTTCCGCTTTCTTTGGGCTTTCTTGGCTTTCTTTCCCCTTTCTTTGGGCTTTCTTTCCCCTTTTTTTGGGCTTTCTTTCCCCTTTCTTTGGGCTTTCTTTCCCCTTTCTTGGGCTGTCATTCCCCTTTCTTTGGGCTTTCTTTCCCCTTTCTTTGGCTTTCCTTGGGCTTTCCTTGGGCTTTCTTTGGGCTTTCTTTCCCCTTTCTTTCCACTTTCTTTGGGCTTTCTTTGGGCTTTCTTTGGGCTTTCTTTGCCCTTTCTTTCCCCTTTCTTTGGCTTTCTTTGGCTTTCTTTGGGCTTTCTTTGGGCTTTCTTTGGGCTTTCTTTGGCTTCCTTTGGGCTTTCTTTGGGCTGTCATTCCCCTTTCTTTGGCTTTCTTTCCCCTTTCTTTGGGCTTTCTTTGGGCTTTCTTTGGGCTTTCTTTGGGCTTTCTTTGGGCTTTATTTGGGCTTTCTTGGGCTTTCTTTGGGCTTTCTTTGGGCTTTCTTTGGGCTTTCTTTCCCCTTTCTTTGGGCTTTCTTTCCCCTTTCTTTGGGCTTTCTTTGGGCTTTCTTTCCCTTTCTTTCCACTTTCTTTGGGTTTCTTTGGGCTTTCTTGGGCTTTCTTTCCCCATTCTTTGGGCTTTCTTTCCCCTTTCTTTGGGCTTTCTTTCCCCTTTCTTTGGCTTTCTTTCCCCTTTCTTTGGGCTGTCATTCCCCTTTCTTTGGGCTTTCTTTCCCCTTTCTTTGGGCTTTCCTTGGGCTTTCTTTGGGCTTTCTTTGGGCTTTCTTTCCCCTTTCTTTCCACTTTCTTTGGGCTTTCTCTGGGCTTTCTTTGGGCTTTCTTTCCCTTTCTTTCCCCTTTCTTTGGGCTTTCTTTCCCCTTTCTTTCCCCTTTCTTTGGGCTTTCTTTGGGCTTTCTATGGGCTTTCTTTGTGCTTTCTTTGGGCTGTCATTCCCCTTTCTTTGGGCTTTCTTTCCCCTTTCTTTGGGCTTTCTTTGGGCTTTATTTGGGCTTTCTTTGGGTTTTCTTTGGGCTTTCTTTGGGCTTTCTTTGGCTTTCTTTCCCCTTTCTTTGGGCTTTCTTTCCCCTTTCTGTGTGCTTTCTTTGGGCTTTCTTTGGGCTTTCTTTGGCTTTCTTTGGGCTTTCTTTCCCTTTCTTTGGGGTTTCTTTCCCCTTTCTTTGGGCTTTCCTTGGCTTTCTTTGGGCTTTCTTTGGGTTTTCTTTCCCCTTTCTTTCCCCTTTCTTTGGGCTTTCTTTGGGCTTTCTTTGGGCTTTCTCTGGGCTTTCTTTCCCCTTTCTTTGGGCTTTCTTTCCCCTTTCTTTGGGCTGTCATTCCCCTTTCTTTGGGCTTTCTTTCCCCTTTCTTTCCACTTTCTTTGGGCTTTCTTGGGCTTTCTTTGGGCTTTCTTTGGGCTTTCTTTCCCCTTTCTTTGGGCTTTCTTTCCCCTTTCTTTGGCTTTCTTTCCCCTTTCTTTGGGCTGTCATTCCCCTTTCTTTGGGCTTTCTTTCCCCTTTCTTTGGGCTTTCCTTGAGCTTTCTTTGGCCTTTCTTTGGGCTTTCTTTCCCTTTCTTTCCACTTTCTTTGGGCTTTCTTTGGGCTTTCTTTGGGCTTTCTTTCCCCTTTCTTTGGGCTTTCTTTCCCCTTTCTTTGGGCTGTCATTCCCCTTTCTTTGGGCTTTCTTTCCCCATTCTTTGGGCTTTCTTTCCCTTTTCTTTGGGCTTTCTTTGGGCTTTCTTTGGATTTCTCTGGGCTTTCTTCCCCCTTTCTTTGGGCTTTCTTTCCCCTTTCTATGGCTTTATTTCCCCTTTCTTTGGGCTTTCTTTCCCCTTTCATTGCGCTTTCTTTCCCCTTTCTTTGGGCTTTCTTTGGGCTTTCTTCCCCCTTTCTTGGGCTTTCTTTCCCCTTTCTTCGGGCTTTCTTTCCCTTTTCTTTGGGCTTTCTTTGGGCTTTCTTTGGCTTTCTTTGGGCTTTCTTTGGGCTTTCTCTGGGCTTTCTTTCCCCTTTCTTTGGGCTTTCTTTCCCCTTTCTTTGGGCTTTCTTTCCCCTTTCTTTGGCTTTCTTTCCCCTTTCTTTCCCCTTTCTTTGGGCTTTCTTTCTCCTTTCTTTGCGCTTTCTTTCCCCTTTCTTTGGGCTTTCTTTCCCTTTCTTTGGGCGGTCATTCCCTTTCTTTGGGCTTTCTTTCCCCTTTCTTTGGGATTTCCTTGGGCTTTCTTTGGGCTTTCTTTCCCCTTTCTTTCCACTTTCTTTGGGCTTTCTTTGGGCTTTCTTTGGGCTTTCTTTGGGCTTTCTTTCCCTTTCTTTGGGCTTTCTTTCCCCTTTCTTTGGGCTTTCCTTGGGCTTTCTTTGGGCTTTCTTTCCCCTTTCTTTGGGTTTTCCTTGAGCTTTCTTTGGCCTTTCTTTGGGCTTTCTTTCCCCTTTCTTTCCACTTTCTTTGGGCTTTCTTTGGGCTTTCTTTCCCCTTTCTTTGGGCTTTCTTTCCCCTTTCTTTGGGCTGTCATTCCCCTTTCTTTGGGCTTTCTTTCCCCTTTCTTTGGGCTTTCTTTGGGCTTTCTTTGGGATTTCTCTGGGCTTTCTTTCCCCTTTCTTTGGGCTTTCTTTCCCCTTTCTTTGGGCTTTCTTTCCCCTTTCTTTGGGCTTTCTTTCCCCTTTCTTTGGCTTTCTTTGAGCTTTCTTTCCCTTTCTTTGGCTTTCTTTCCCCTTTCTTGGGCTTTCTTTGGGCTGTCTTTCCCCTTTCTTTGGGCTTTCTTTCCCCTTTCTTTGGGCTTTCTTTCCCCTTTCTTTGGCTTTCTTTCCACTTTCTTTGGGCTTTCCTTGGGCTTTCTTTGTGCTTTCTTTGGGCTTTCTTTCCCCTTTCTTTCCGCTTTCTTTGGGCTTTCTTGGGCTTTCTTTCCCCTTTCTTTGGGCTTTCTTTCCCCTTTTTTTGGGCTTTCTTTCCCCTTTCTTTGGGCTTTCTTTCCCCTTTCTTTGGGCTGTCATTCCCCTTTCTTTGGCTTTCTTTCCCCTTTCTTTGGGCTTTCCTTGGGCTTTCCTTGGGCTTTCTTTGGGCTTTCTTTCCCCTTTCTTTCCACTTTTCTTTGGGCTTTCTTTGGGCTTTCTTTGGGCTTTCTTTGCCCTTTCTTTCCCCTTTCTTTGGGCTTTCTTTGGGCTTTCTTTGGGCTTTCTTTGGGCTTCCTTTGGGCTTTCTTTGGGCTGTCATTCCCCTTTCTTTGGGCTTTCTTTCCCCTTTCTTTGGGCTTTCTTTGGGCTTTCTTTGGGCTTTCTTTGGGCTTTCTTTGGGCTTTCTTTGGGCTTTCTTTGGCTTTCTTTGGGCTTTCTTTCCCCTTTCTTTGGGCTTTCTTTCCCCTTTCTTTGGGCTTTCTTTGGCTTTCTTTCCCCTTTCTTTCCACTTTCTTTGGGCTTTCTTTGGGCTTTCTTGGGCTTTCTTTCCCCATTCTTTGGGCTTTCTTTCCCCTTTCTTTGGGCTTTCTTTCCCCTTTCTTTGGGCTTTCTTTCCCCTTTCTTTGGGCTGTCATTCCCCTTTCTTTGGGCTTTCTTTCCCCTTTCTTGGGCTTTCCTTGGGCTTTCTTTGGGCTTTCTTTGGGCTTTCTTTCCCCTTTCTTTCCACTTTCTTTGGGCTTTCTTTGGGCTTTCTTTGGGCTTTCTTTCCCCTTTCTTTCCCCTTTCTTTGGGCTTTCTTTCCCCTTTCTTTCCCCTTTCTTTGGGCTTTCTTTGGGCTTTCTTTCCCCTTTCTTTCCCCTTTCTTTGGGCTTTCTTTCCCCTTTCTTTCCCCTTTCTTTGGGCTTTCTTTGGGCTTTCTATGGGCTTTCTTTGTGCTTTCTTTGGGCTGTCATTCCCCTTTCTTTGGGCTTTCTTTCCCCTTCTTTGGGCTTTCTTTGGGCTTTATTTGGGCTTTCTTTGGGTTTTCTTTGGGCTTTCTTTGGGCTTTCTTTGGGCTTTCTTTCCCTTTCTTTGGGCTTTCTTTCCCCTTTCTGTGTGCTTTCTTTGGGATTTCTTTGGGCTTTCTTTGGGCTTTCTTTGGGCTTTCTTTCCCCTTTCTTTGGGGTTTCTTTCCCCTTTCTTTGGGCTTTCCTTGGGCTTTCTTTGGGCTTTCTTTGGGTTTTCTTTCCCCTTTCTTTCCCCTTTCTTTGGGCTTTCTTTGGGCTTTCTTTGGGCTTTCTCTGGCTTTCTTTCCCCTTTCTTTGGGCTTTCTTTCCCCTTTCTTTGGGCTGTCATTCCCCTTTCTTTGGGCTTTCTTTCCCCTTTCTTTCCACTTTCTTTGGGCTTTCTTTGGGCTTTCTTTGGGCTTTCTTTGGGCTTTCTTTCCCCTTTCTTTGGGCTTTCTTTCCCTTTCTTTGGGCTTTCTTTCCCCTTTCTTTGGGCTGTCATTCCCCTTTCTTTGGGCTTTCTTTCCCCTTTCTTTGGGCTTTCCTTGAGCTTTCTTTGGCCTTTCTTTGGGCTTTCTTTCCCCTTTCTTTCCACTTTCTTTGGGCTTTCTTTGGCTTTCTTTGGGCTTTCTTTCCCCTTTCTTTGGCTTTCTTTCCCCTTTCTTTGGGCTGTCATTCCCCTTTCTTTGGGCTTTCTTTCCCCATTCTTTGGGCTTTCTTTCCCTTTTCTTTGGGCTTTCTTTGGGCTTTCTTTGGGATTTCTCTGGGCTTTCTTCCCCCTTTCTTTGGGCTTTCTTTCCCCTTTCTATGGGCTTTATTTCCCCTTTCTTTGGGCTTTCTTTCCCCTTTCATTGCGCTTTCTTTCCCCTTTCTTTGGGCTTTCTTTGGGCTTTCTTCCCCCTTTCTTTGGGCTTTCTTTCCCCTTTCTTCGGGCTTTCTTTCCCTTTTCTTTGGGCTTTCTTTGGGCTTTCTTTGGGCTTTCTTTGGGCTTTCTTTGGGCTTTCTCTGGGCTTTCTTTCCCCTTTCTTTGGGCTTTCTTTCCCCTTTCTTTGGGCTTTCTTTCCCCTTTCTTTGGGCTTTCTTTCCCCTTTCTTTCCCCTTTCTTTGGGCTTTCTTTCTCCTTTCTTTGCGCTTTCTTTCCCCTTTCTTTGGGCTTTCTTTCCCCTTTCTTTGGGCGGTCATTCCCCTTTCTTTGGGCTTTCTTTCCCCTTTCTTTGGGATTTCCTTGGGCTTTCTTTGGCTTTCTTTCCCCTTTCTTTCCACTTTCTTTGGGCTTTCTTTGGGCTTTCTTTGGGCTTTCTTTGGGCTTTCTTTCCCCTTTCTTTGGCTTTCTTTCCCGTTTCTTTGGGCTTTCCTTGGGCTTTCTTTGGGCTTTCTTTCCCCTTTCTTTGGGTTTTCCTTGAGCTTTCTTTGGCCTTTCTTTGGGCTTTCTTTCCCCTTTCTTTCCACTTTCTTTGGGCTTTCTTTGGGCTTTCTTTGGGCTTTCTTTCCCTTTCTTTGGGCTTTCTTTCCCCTTTCTTTGGGCTGTCATTCCCCTTTCTTTGGGCTTTCTTTCCCCATTCTTTGGGCTTTCTTTGGGCTTTCTTTGGGATTTCTCTGGGCTTTCTTTCCCCTTTCTTTGGGCTTTCTTTCCCCTTTCTTTGGGCTTTCTTTCCCCTTTCTTTGGGCTTTCTTTCCCCTTTCTTTGGGCTTTCTTTGAGCTTTCTTTCCCTTTCTTTGGGCTTTCTTTCCCCTTTCTTTGGGCTTTCTTTGGGCTGTCTTTCCCCTTTCTTTGGGCTTTCTTTCCCCTTTCTTTGGGCTTTCTTTCCCCTTTCTGTGTGCTTTCTTTGGGCTTTCTTTGGGCTTTCTTTCCCCTTTCTTTGGGGTTTCTTTCCCCTTTCTTTGGGCTTTCCTTGGGCTTTCTTTGGGCTTTCTTTGGGTTTTCTTTCCCCTTTCTTTCCCCTTTCTTTGGGCTTTCTTTGGGCTTTCTTTGGCTTTCTCTGGGCTTTCTTTCCCCTTTCTTTGGGCTTTCTTTCCCCTTTCTTTGGGCTGTCATTCCCCTTTCTTTGGGCTTTCTTTCCCCTTTCTTTCCACTTTCTTTGGGCTTTCTTTGGGCTTTCTTTGGGCTTTCTTTGGGCTTTCTTTCCCCTTTCTTTGGGCTTTCTTTCCCCTTTCTTTGGGCTTTCTTTCCCCTTTCTTTGGGCTGTCATTCCCCTTTCTTTGGGCTTTCTTTCCCCTTTCTTTGGGCTTTCCTTGAGCTTTCTTTGGCCTTTCTTTGGGCTTTCTTTCCCCTTTCTTTCCACTTTCTTTGGGCTTTCTTTGGGCTTTCTTTGGGCTTTCTTTCCCCTTTCTTTGGGCTTTCTTTCCCCTTTCTTTGGGCTGTCATTCCCCTTTCTTTGGGCTTTCTTTCCCCATTCTTTGGGCTTTCTTTCCCTTTTCTTTGGGCTTTCTTTGGGCTTTCTTTGGGATTTCTCTGGGCTTTCTTCCCCCTTTCTTTGGGCTTTCTTTCCCCTTTCTATGGGCTTTATTTCCCCTTTCTTTGGGCTTTCTTTCCCCTTTCATTGCGCTTTCTTTCCCCTTTCTTTGGGCTTTCTTTGGGCTTTCTTCCCCCTTTCTTTGGGCTTTCTTTCCCCTTTCTTCGGGCTTTCTTTCCCTTTTCTTTGGGCTTTCTTTGGGCTTTCTTTGGCTTTCTTTGGGCTTTCTTTGGGCTTTCTCTGGGCTTTCTTTCCCCTTTCTTTGGGCTTTCTTTCCCCTTTCTTTGGGCTTTCTTTCCCCTTTCTTTGGGCTTTCTTTCCCCTTTCTTTCCCCTTTCTTTGGGCTTTCTTCTCCTTTCTTTGCGCTTTCTTTCCCCTTTCTTTGGGCTTTCTTTCCCCTTTCTTTGGGCGGTCATTCCCCTTTCTTTGGGCTTTCTTTCCCCTTTCTTTGGGATTTCCTTGGGCTTTCTTTGGGCTTTCATTCCCCTTTCTTTCCACTTTCTTTGGGCTTTCTTTGGGCTTTCTTTGGGCTTTCTTTGGCTTTCTTTCCCCTTTCTTTGGGCTTTCTTTCCCGTTTCTTTGGGCTTTCCTTGGGCTTTCTTTGGGCTTTCTTTCCCCTTTCTTTGGGTTTTCCTTGAGCTTTCTTTGGCCTTTCTTTGGGCTTTCTTTCCCCTTTCTTTCCACTTTCTTTGGGCTTTCTTTGGGCTTTCTTTGGGCTTTCTTTCCCCTTTCTTTGGGCTTTCTTTCCCCTTTCTTTGGGCTGTCATTCCCCTTTCTTTGGGCTTTCTTTCCCTTTCTTTGGGCTTTCTTTGGGCTTTCTTTGGGATTTCTCTGGGCTTTCTTTCCCCTTTCTTTGGGCTTTCTTTCCCCTTTCTTTGGGCTTTCTTTCCCCTTTCTTTGGGCTTTCTTTGAGCTTTCTTTCCCTTTCTTTGGGCTTTCTTTCCCCTTTCTTTGGGCTTTCTTTGGGCTGTCTTTCCCCTTTCTTTGGGCTTTCTTTCCCCTTTCTTTGGGCTTTCTTTCCCCTTTCTTTGGGCTTTCTTTCCCCTTTCTTTGGGCTTTCTTTCCCCTTTCTTTGGGCTTTCTTTCCCCTTTCTTTGGGCTTTCTTTGGGCTTTCTTTCCCCTTTCTTTCCCCTTTCTTTGGGCTTTCTTTGGGCTTTCTTTCCCCTTTCTTTGGGCTTTCTTTCCCCTTTCTTTCCCCTTTCTTTGGGCTTTCTCCGGGCTTTCTTTCCCCTTTCCTTGGGCGTTCTTTCCCCTTTCTTTGGGCTTTCTTTCCCCTTTCTTTGGGGTTTCTTTGGGCTTTCTTTCCCCTTTCTTTGGGGGTTCTTTGGGCTTTCTTTCCCCTTTCTTTGGGCTTTCTTTCCCCTTTCTTTCCCCTTTCTTTTGGCTTTCTTTCCCCTTTCTTTCCCCTTTCTTTGGGCTTTCTTTCCCCTTTCTTTGGCTTTCTTTCCCCTTTCTTTCCCCTTTATATGGGCTTTCTTTGGGCTTTCTTTGGGCTTTCTTTCCCCTTTCTTTGGGATTTCTTTCCCCTTTCTTTGAGCTTTCTTTAGGCTTTCTTTGGGATTTCTTTGGGCTTTCTTTCCCCTTTCTTTGGGCTTTCTTTCCACTTTCTTTGGGCTTTCCTTGGGCTTTCTTTGTGCTTTCTTTGGGCTTTCTTTCCCCTTTCTTTCCGCTTTCTTTGGGCTTTCTTGGGCTTTCTTTCCCCTTTCTTTGGGCTTTCTTTCTCCTTTTTTTGGGCTTTCTTTCCCCTTTCTTTGGGCTTTCTTTCCCCTTTCTTTGGGCTGTCATTCCCCTTTCTTTGGGCTTTCTTTCCCCTTTCTTTGGGCTTTCCTTGGGCTTTCCTTGGGCTTTCTTTGGGCTTTCTTTCCCCTTTCTTTCCACTTTCTTTGGGCTTTCTTTGGGCTTTCTTTGGGCTTTCTTTGCCTTTCTTTCCCCTTTCTTTGGCTTTCTTTGGGCTTTCTTTGGGCTTTCTTTGGGCTTTCTTTGGGCTTTCTTTGGGCTGTCATTCCCCTTTCTTTGGGCTTTCTTTCCCCTTTCTTTGGGCTTTCTTTGGGCTTTCTTTGGGCTTTCTTTGGGCTTTCTTTGGGCTTTCTTTGGCTTTCTTTGGGCTTTCTTTGGCTTTATTTGGGCTTTCTTTGGGCTTTCTTGGGCTTTCTTTGGGCTTTCTTTGGGCTTTCTTTCCCCTTTCTTTGGGCTTTCTTTCCCCTTTCTTTGGGCTTTCTTTGGGCTTTCTTTCCCTTTCTTTCCACTTTCTTTGGGCTTTCTTTAGGCTTTCTTGGGCTTTCTTTCCCCATTCTTTGGGCTTTCTTTCCCCTTTCTTTGGGCTTTCTTTCCCCTTTCTTTGGGCTTTCTTTCCCCTTTCTTTGGGCTGTCATTCCCCTTTCTTTGGGCTTTCTTTCCCCTTTCTTTGGGCTTTCCTTGGGCTTTCTTTGGGCTA
>NW_027043719.1:0-48398 GCF_036013475.1 Columba livia
CCCAAAGAAAGGGGAAAGAAAGCCCAAAGAAAGGGGAAAGAAACCCAAAGAAAGCCCAAAGAAAGGGGAAAGAATCCCAAAGAAAGCCCAAAGAAAGCCCAAAGAAAGCCCAGAGAAATCCCATAGAAAGCCCAAAGAAAGCCCAAAGAAAGCCCAAAGAAAGCCCAAAGAAAGGGGAAGGAAAGCCCAAAGAAAGCCCAAAGAAAGCCCAAAGAAAGCCGAAAGAAAGCCCAAAGAAAGCCCAAAGAAATCCCAAAGAAAGGGGAAAGAAAGCCCAAAGAAAGCCCAAAGAAAGGGGAAAGAAAGCCCAAAGAAATCCCAAAGAAAGGGGAAAGAAAGCCCAAAGACAGCCCAAAGAAAGCCCAAAGAAAGGGGAAAGAAAGCCCAAAGAAAGCCCAAAGAAAGCCCAGAGAAAGCCCATATAAAACCCAAAGAAAGCCCAAAGAAAGCCCAAAGAAATCCCAAAGAAAGCCCAAAGAAAGGGGAAAGAAAGCCCAAAGAAAGCCCAAAGAAAGCCCAAAGAAAGCCCAAAGAAAGCCCAAAGAAAGGGGAAAGAAAGCCCAAAGAAAGCCCAAAGAAAGCCCCACGAAAGGGGAAAGAAAGCCCAAAGAAAGGGGAAAGAAAGCCCAAAGAAATTCCAAAGAAAGCCCAAAGAAAGCCCAAAGGAAGCCCAAGGAAAGCCCAAAGAAAGCCCAAAGAAAGCCCAAAGAAAGGGGAAAGAAAGCCCAAAGAAAGCCCAAAGAAAGCCCAAAGAAAGCCCAAAGAAAGGGGAAAGAAAGCACAAAGAAAGCCCAAAGAAAGGGGAAAGAAAGCCCAAAGAATGCCCAAAGAAAGGGGAAAGAAAGCCCAAAGAAAGCCCAATGAAAGCCAAAAGAAAGGGGAAGGAAAGCCCAAAGAAAGCCCAAAGAAAGCCGAAAGAAAGCCCAAAGAAAGCCCAAAGTAAGCCCAAAGGAAGCTCAAAGAAAGCCCAAAGAAAGCCCAAAGAAAGGGGAAAGAAAGCCCAAAGAAATCCCAAAGAAAGGGGAAAGAAAGCCCAAAGACAGCCCAAAGAAAGCCCAAAGAAAGGGGAAAGAAATCCCAAAGAAAGCCCAAAGAAAGGGGAAAGAAAGCAAAAAGAAAGCCAAAAGAAAGCCCAAAGAAAGCCCAAAGAAAGCCCAAAGAAAGGGGAAAGAAAGCCCAAAGAAAGGGGAAAGAAAGCCCAAAGAAAGCCCAAAGAAAGGGGAAAGAATCCCAAAGAAAGCCCAAAGAAAGCCCAAAGAAAGCCCAGAGAAAGCCCATAGAAAGCCCAAAGAAAGCCCAAAGAAAGCCCAAAGAAAGCCCAAAGAAAGGGGAAGGAAAGCCCAAAGAAAGCCCAAAGAAAGCCCAAAGAAAGCCCAAAGAAAGGGGAAAGAAAGCCCAAAGAAATCCCAAAGAAAAGGGAAAGAAAGCCCAAAGAAAGGGGAAAGAAAGCTCAAAGAAAGCCCAAAGAAAGGGGAAAGAAAGCCCAAAGAAAGCCCAAAGAAAGGGGAAAGAAAGCCCAAAGAAAGCCCAAAGAAAGCCCCAAGAAAGGGGAAAGAAAGCCCAAAGAAAGGGGAAAGGAAGCCCAAAGAAAGCCCAAAGAAAGCCCAAAGAAAGCCCAAAGGAAGCCCAAGGAAAGCCCAAAGAAAGCCCAAAGAAAGCCCAAAGAAAGGGGAAAGAAAGGGGAAAGAAAGCCCAAAGAAAGGGGAAAGAAAGCCCAAAGAAAGGGGAAAGAAATCCCAAAGAAATCCCAAAGAAATTCCAAAGAAAGCCCAAAGAAAGCCCAAAGGAAGCCCAAGGAAAGCCCAAAGAAAGCCCAAAGAAAGCCCAAAGAAAGGGGAAAGAAAGCCCAAAGAAAGCCCAAAGAAAGCCCAAAGAAAGGGGAAAGAAAGGGGAAAGAAAGCCCAAAGAAAGCCCAAAGAAAGCCCAAAGAAAGGGGAAAGAAATCCCAAAGAAAGGGGAAAGAAAGCCCAAAGAAATGGGAAAGGAAGCCCAAAGAAAGGGGAAAGAAAGCCCAAAGAAAGCCCAAAGAAAGGGGAAAGAAAGCCCGAAGAAAGGGGAAAGAAAGCCCAAAGAAAGGGGATAGAAAGCCCAAAGAAAGGGGAAAGAAAGCCCAAAGAAAGGGGAAATAAAGCCCAAAGAAAGCCCAAAGAAAGCCCAAAGAAAGCCTAAAAAAAGGGGAAAGAAAGCCCAAAGAAAGCCCAAAGAAAGGGGAAAGAAAGGGGAAGATAGCCCAAAGAAAGCCCAAAGAAAGGGGAAAGAAAGCCCAAAGAAAGTCCAAAGTAAGGGGAAAGAAAGCCCAAAGAAAGGGGAAAGAAAGCCCAAAGAAAGCCCAAAGAAAGCCTAAAGAAAGGGGAAAGAAAGCCAAAAGAAAGCCCAAAGAAAGGGGAAAGAAAGCACAAAGAAAGCCCAAAGAAAGGGGAAAGAAAGCCCAAAGAAAGCCCAAAGAAAGGGGAAAGAAAGCCCAAAGAAAGCCCAAAGTAAGCCCAAAGGAAGCTCAAAGAAAGCCCAAAGAAAGCCCAAAGAAAGGGGAAAGAAAGCCCAAAGAAATCCCAAAGAAAGGGGAAAGAAAGCCCAAAGACAGCCCAAAGAAAGCCCAAAGAAAGGGGAAAGAAAGCCCAAAGAAAGCCCAAAGAAAGGGGAAAGAAAGCAAAAAGAAAGCCAAAAGAAAGCCCAAAGAAAGCCCAAAGAAAGCCCAAAGAAAGGGGAAAGAAAGCCCAAAGAAAGGGGAAAGAAAGCCCAAAGAAAGCCCAAAGAAAGGGGAAAGAATCCCAAAGAAAGCCCAAAGAAAGCCCAAAGAAAGCCCAGAGAAAGCCCAAAGAAAGGGGAAAGAAAGCCCAAAGAAAGCCCAAAGAAAGGGGAAAGAAAGCAAAAAGAAAGCCAAAAGAAAGCCCAAAGAAAGCCCAAAGAAAGCCCAAAGAAAGGGGAAAGAAAGCCCAAAGAAAGGGGAAAGAAAGCCCAAAGAATGCCCAAAGAAAGGGGAAAGAATCCCAAAGAAAGCCCAAAGAAAGCCCAAAGAAAGCCCAGAGAAAGCCCATAGAAAGCCCAAAGAAAGCCCAAAGAAAGGGGAAAGAAAGCCCAAAGAAAGGGGAAAGAAAGCCCAAAGAAAAGGGAAAGAAAGCCCAAAGAAAGCCCAAAGAAAGGGGAAAGAAAGCCCAAAGAAAGACCAAAGAAAGACCAAAGAAAGGAGAAAGAAGCCCAAAAAAAGCCCAAAGAAAGCCCAAAGAAAGCCCAGAGAAAGCCCATAGAAAGCCAAAAAAAAGCCCAAAGAATGCCCAAAGAAAGCCCAAAGAAAGGGGAAGGAAAGCCCAAAGAAAGCCCAAAGAAAGCCCAAAGAAAGCCCAAAGAAAGCCCAAAGAAAGGGGAAAGAAAGCCCAAAGAAAGGGGAAAGAAAGCCCAAAGAAAGCCCAAAGAAAGCCCCAAGAAAGGGGAAAGAAAGCCCAAAGAAAGGGGAAAGGAAGCCCAAAGAAAGCCCAAAGAAAGCCCAAAGAAAGCCCAAAGAAAGGGGAAAGAAAGCTCAAAGAAAGCCCAAATGAAGCCCAAGGAAAGCCCAAAGAAAGCCCAAAGAAAGCCCAAAGAAAGGGGAAAGAAAGCCCAAGGAAATCCCAAAGAAAGCCCAAAGACAGCCCAAAGAAATCCCAAAGAAAGCCCAAAGAAAGGTGAAAGAAAGGGGAAAGAAAGCCCAAAGAAAGGGGAAAGAAAGCCCAAAGAAAGGGGAAAGAAAGCCCAAAGAAAGGGGAAAGAAAGCCCAAAGAAAGTGGAAAGAAATCCCAAAGAAAGGGGAAAGAAAGCCCAAAGAAAGGGGAAACAAATCCCAAAGAAAGGGGAAAGAAAGCCCAAAGAAAGGGGAAAGAAAGCCCAAAGAAAGGGGAAAGAAAGCCCAAAGAAAGGGGAAAGAAAGCCCAAAGAAAGGGGAAAGAAAGCCCAAAAAAAGCCCAAAGAAAGCCCAAAGAAAGCCCAAAGAAAGCCCAAAGAAAGGGGAAAGAAAGCCCAAAGAAAGCCCAAAGAAAGGGGAAAGAAAGGGGAAGATAGCCCAAAGAAAGCCCAAAGAAAGGGGAAAGAAAGCCCAAAGAAAGTCCAAAGAAAGGGGTAAGAAAGCCCAAAGAAAGGGAAAAGAAAGCCCAAAGAAAGCCCAAAGAAAGCCTAAAGAAAGGGGAAAGAAAGCCCAAAGAAAGCCCAAAGAAAGGGGAAAGAAAGCCCAAAGAAAGGGGAAAGAAAGCCCAAAGAAAGGGGAAAGAAAGCCCAAAGAATGCCCAAAGAAAGGGGAAAGAAAGCCCAAAGAAAGCCCAAAGAAAGCCCAAAGAAAGGGGAAAGAAAGCCCAAAGAAAGCCCAAAGAAAGGGGAAAGAAGCCCAAAGAAAGCCCAAAGAAAGCCCAAAGAAAGGGGAAAGAAAGCCCAAAGAAAGCCCAAAGAATGCCCAAAGAAAGGGGAAAGAAAGCCCAAAGAAAGCACAAAGAAAGCCCAAAGAAAGCCCCAAGAAAGGGGAAAGAAAGCCCAAAGAAAGGGGAAAGAAAGCACAAAGAAAGCCCAAAGAAAGCCCAAAGAAAGCCCAAAGGAAGCCCAAGGAAATCCCAAAGAAAGCCCAAAGAAAGCCCAAAGAAAGGGGAAAGAAAGCCCAAAGAAAGCCCAAAGAAAGCCCCACGAAAGGGGAAAGAAAGCCCAAAGAAAGGGGAAAGAAAGCCCAAAGAAATTACAAAGAAAGCCCAAAGAAAGCCCAAAGGAAGCCCAAGGAAAGCCCAAAGAAAGCCCAAAGAAAGCCCAAAGAAAGGGGAAAGAAAGCCCAAAGAAAGCCCAAAGAAAGCCCAAAGAAAGCCCAAAGAAAGGGGAAAGAAAGCACAAAGAAAGCCCAAAGAAAGGGGAAAGAAAGCCCAAAGAATGCCCAAAGAAAGGGGAAAGAAAGCCCAAAGAAAGCCCAATGAAAGCCAAAAGAAAGGGGAAGGAAAGCCCAAAGAAAGCCCAAAGAAAGCCGAAAGAAAGCCGAAAGATAGCCCAAAGAAAGCCCAAAGTAAGCCCAAAGGAAGCTCAAAGAAAGCCCAAAGAAAGCCCAAAGAAAGGGGAAAGAAAGCCCAAAGAAATCCCAAAGAAAGGGGAAAGAAAGCCCAAAGACAGCCCAAAGAAAGCCCAAAGAAAGGGGAAAGAAAGCCCAAAGAAAGCCCAAAGAAAGAGGAAAGAAAGCAAAAAGAAAGCCAAAAGAAAGCCCAAAGAAAGCCCAAAGAAAGGGGAAAGAAAGCCCAAAGAAAGGGGAAAGAAAGCCCAAAGAAAGCCCAAAGAAAGGGGAAAGAATCCCAAAGAAAGCCCAAAGAAAGCCCAAAGAAAGCCCAGAGAAAGCCCATAGAAAGCCCAAAGAAAGCCCAAAGAAAGCCCAAAGAAAGCCCAAAGAAAGCCCAAAGAAAGCCCAAAGAAAGCCCAAAGAAAGGGGAAAGAAAGCCCAAAGAAATCGCAAAGAAAGGGGAAAGAAAGCCCAAAGAAAGGGGAAAGAAAGCTCAAAGAAAGCCCAAAGAAAGGGGAAAGAAAGCCCAAAGAAATCCCAAAGAAAGGGGAAAGAAAGCCCAAAGAAAGGGGAAAGGAAGCCCAAAGAAAGCCCAAAGAAAGCCCAAAGAAAGCCCAAAGGAAGCCCAAGGAAAGCCCAAAGAAAGCCCAAAGAAAGCCCAAAGAAAGGGGAAAGAAAGGGGAAAGAAAGCCCAAAGAAAGGGGAAAGAAGCCCAAAGAAAGCCCAAAGAAAGCCCAAAGAAAGCCCAGAGAAAGCCCAAAGAAAGCCCAAAGAAAGGGGAAAGAAAGCCCAAAGAAAGGGGAAGGAAAGCCCAAAGAAAGCCCAAAGAAAGCCCAAAGAAAGCCCAAAGAAAGGGGAAAGAAAGCCCAAAGAAAGGGGAAAGAAAGCCCAAAGAAAGCCCAAAGAAAGCCCCACGAAAGGGGAAAGAAAGCCCAAAGAAAGGGGAAAGAAAGCCCAAAGAAATCCCAAAGAAATTCCAAAGAAAGCCCAAAGAAAGCCCAAAGGAAGCCCAAGGAAAGCCCAAAGAAAGCCCAAAGAAAGCCCAAAGAAAGGGGAAAGAAAGCCCAAAGAAAGCCCAAAGAAAGCCCAAAGAAAGGGGAAAGAAAGGGGAAAGAAAGCCCAAAGAAAGGGGAAAGAAAGCCAAAGAAAGGGGAAAGAAATCCCAAAGAAAGGGGAAAGAAAGCCCAAAGAAATGGGAAAGAGAGCCCAAAGAAAGGGGAAAGAAAGCCCAAAGAAAGCCCAAAGAAAGGGGAAAGAAAGCCCGAAGAAAGGGGAAAGAAAGCCCAAAGAAAGGGGATAGAAAGCCCAAAGAAAGGGGAAAGAAAGCCCAAAGAAAGGGGAAATAAAGCCCAAAGAAAGCCCAAAGAAAGCCCAAAGAAAGCCTAAAGAAAGGGGAAAGAAAGCCCAAAGAAAGCCCAAAGAAAGGGGAAAGAAAGGGGAAGATAGCCCAAAGAAAGCCCAAAGAAAGGGGAAAGAAAGCCCAAAGAAAGTCCAAAGTAAGGGGAAAGAAAGCCCAAAGAAAGGGGAAAGAAAGCCCAAAGAAAGCCCAAAGAAAGCCTAAAGAAAGGGGAAAGAAAGCCAAAAGAAAGCCCAAAGAAAGGGGAAAGAAAGCACAAAGAAAGCCCAAAGAAAGGGGAAAGAAAGCCCAAAGAAAGCCCAAAGAAAGGGGAAAGAAAGCCCAAAGAAAGCCCAATGAAAGCCAAAAGAAAGGGGAAGGAAAGCCCAAAGAAAGCCCAAAGAAAGCCCAAAGAAAGCCGAAAGAAAGCCCAAAGAAAGCCCAAAGTAAGCCCAAAGGAAGCTCAAAGAAAGCCCAAAGAAAGCCCAAAGAAAGGGGAAAGAAAGCCCAAAGAAATCCCAAAGAAAGGGGAAAGAAAGCCCAAAGACAGCCCAAAGAAAGCCCAAAGAAAGGGGAAAGAAAGCCCAAAGAAAGCCCAAAGAAAGGGGAAAGAAAGCAAAAAGAAAGCCAAAAGAAAGCCCAAAGAAAGCCCAAAGAAAGCCCAAAGAAAGGGGAAAGAAAGCCCAAAGAAAGGGGAAAGAAAGCCCAAAGAAAGCCCAAAGAAAGGGGAAAGAATCCCAAAGAAAGCCCAAAGAAAGCCCAAAGAAAGCCCAAAGAAAGCCCAGAGAAAGCCCATAGAAAGCCCAAAGAAAGCCCAAAGAAAGCCCAAAGAAAGCCCAAAGAAAGCCCAAAGAAAGGGGAAGGAAAGCCCAAAGAAAGCCCAAAGAAAGCCCAAAGAAAGCCCAAAGAAAGGGGAAAGAAAGCCCAAAGAAATCCCAAAGAAAGGGGAAAGAAAGCCCAAAGAAAGGGGAAAGAAAGCTCAAAGAAAGCCCAAAGAAAGGGGAAAGAAAGCCCAAAGAAAGCCCAAAGAAAGGGGAAAGAAAGCCCAAAGAAAGGGGAAAGAAAGCCCAAAGAAAGCCCAAAGAAAGGGGAAAGAAAGCCCAAAGAAAGGGGAAAGAAAGCCCAAAGAAAAGGGAAAGAAAGCCCAAAGAAAGCCCAAAGAAAGCCCAAAGAAAGGGGAAAGAAAGCCCAAAGAAAGACCAAAGAAAGGAGAAAGAAGCCCAAAAAAAGCCCAAAGAAAGCCCAAAGAAAGCCCAGAGAAAGCCCATAGAAAGCCAAAAAAAAGCCGAAAGAATGCCCAAAGAAATCCCAAAGAAAGGGGAAGGAAAGCCCAAAGAAAGCCCAAAGAAAGCCCAAAGAAAGCCCAAAGAAAGGGGAAAGAAAGCCCAAAGAAAGGGGAAAGAAAGCCCAAAGAAAGCCCAAAGAAAGCCCCAAGAAAGGGGAAAGAAAGCCCAAAGAAAGGGGAAAGGAAGCCCAAAGAAAGCCCAAAGAAAGCCCAAAGAAAGCCCAAAGAAAGCCCAAAGGAAGCCCAAGGAAAGCCCAAAGAAAGCCCAAAGAAAGCCCAAAGAAAGGGGAAAGAAAGCCCAAGGAAATCCCAAAGAAAGCCCAAAGACAGCCCAAAGAAATCCCAAAGAAAGCCCAAAGAAAGGTGAAAGAAAGGGGAAAGAAAGCCCAAAGAAAGGGGAAAGAAAGCCCAAAGAAAGCCCAAAGAAAGCCCAAAGAAAGGGGAAAGAAAGCCCAAAGAAAGTGGAAAGAAATCCCAAAGAAAGGGGAAAGAAAGCCCAAAGAAAGGGGAAACAAATCCCAAAGAAAGGGGAAAGAAAGCCCAAAGAAAGGGGAAAGAAAGCCCAAAGAAAGGGGAAAGAAAGCCCAAAGAAAGGGGAAAGAAAGCCCAAAGAAAGGGGAAAGAAAGCCCAAAAAAAGCCCAAAGAAAGCCCAAAGAAAGCCCAAAGAAAGCCCAAAGAAAGGGGAAAGAAAGCCCAAAGAAAGCCCAAAGAAAGGGGAAAGAAAGGGGAAGATAGCCCAAAGAAAGCCCAAAGAAAGGGGAAAGAAAGCCCAAAGAAAGTCCAAAGAAAGGGGAAAGAAAGCCCAAAGAAAGGGAAAAGAAAGCCCAAAGAAAGGGAAAAGAAAGCCCAAAGAAAGCCCAAAGAAAGCCTAAAGAAAGGGGAAAGAAAGCCCAAAGAAAGCCCAAAGAAAGGGGAAAGAAAGCCCAAAGAAAGGGGAAAGAAAGCCCAAAGAAAGGGGAAAGAAAGCCCAAAGAATGCCCAAAGAAAGGGGAAAGAAAGCCCAAAGAAAGCCCAAAGAAAGGGGAAAGAAAGCCCAAAGAAAGCCCAAAGAAAGGGGAAAGAAGCCCAAAGAAAGCCCAAAGAAAGCCCAAAGAAAGCCCAGAGAAAGCCCAAAGAAAGCCCAAAGAAAGCCCAGAGAAAGCCCATATAAAGCCCAAAGAAAGCCCAAAGAAAGCCCAAAGAAAGCCCAAAGAAAGGGGAAAGAAAGCCCAAAGAAAGCCCAAGGAAAGCCCAAAGAAAGCCCAAAGAAAGCCCAAAGAAAGGGGAAAGAAAGCCCAAAGAAAGCCCAAAGAAAGCCCCACGAAAGGGGAAAGAAAGCCCAAAGAAAGGGGAAAGAAAGCCCAAAGAAATTCCAAAGAAAGCCCAAAGAAAGCCCAAAGGAAGCCCAAGGAAAGCCCAAAGAAAGCCCAAAGAAAGCCCAAAGAAAGCCCAAAGAAAGCCCAAAGAAAGGGGAAAGAAAGGGGAAAGAAAGCCCAAAGAAATGGGAAAGAAAGCCCAAAGAAAGGGGAAAGAAAGCCCAAAGAAAGCCCAAAGAAAGCCCAAAGAAAGGGGAAAGAAAGCCCGAAGAAAGGGGAAAGAAAGCCCAAAGAAAGGGGATAGAAAGCCCAAAGAAAGGGGAAAGAAAGCCCAAAGAAAGGGGAAATAAAGCCCAAAGAAAGCCCAAAGAAAGCCCAAAGAAAGCCCAAAGAAAGGGGAAAGAAAGCCCAAAGAAAGCCCAAAGAAAGCCCAAAGTAAGCCCAAAGGAAGCTCAAAGAAAGCCCAAAGAAAGGGGAAAGAAAGCCCAAAGAAAGTTCAAAGAAAGGGGAAAGAAAGCCCAAAGAAAGGGGAAAGAAAGCCCAAAGAAAGCCCAAAGAAAGGGGAAAGAAAGCCAAAAGAAAGCCCAAGGAAAGGGGAAAGAAAGCACAAAGAAAGCCCAAAGAAAGGGGAAAGAAAGCCCAAAGAATGCCCAAAGAAATGGGAAAGAAACCCCAAAGAAAGCCCAATGAAAGCCAAAAGAAAGGGGAATGAAAGCCCAAAGAAAGGGGAAAGAAAGCCCAAAGAAAGCCGAAAGAAAGCCCAAAGAAAGCCCAAAGTAAGCCCAAAGGAAGCTCAAAGAAAGCCCAAAGATAGCCCAAAGAAAGGGGAAAGAAAGCCCAAAGAAAGCCCAAAGAAAGGGGAAAGAAAGCCCAAAGACAGCCCAAAGAAAGCCCAAAGAAAGGGGAAAGAAAGCCCAAAGAATGCCCAAAGAAAGGGGAAAGAAAGCAAAAAGAAAGCCAAAAGAAAGCCCAAAGAAAGCCCAAAGAAAGTCCAAAGAAAGGGGAAAGAAAGCCCAAAGAAAGGGGAAAGAAAGCCCAAAGAAAGCCCAAAGAAAGGGGAAAGAATCCCAAAGAAAGCCCAAAGAAAGCCCAAAGAAAGCCCAGAGAAAGCCCATAGAAAGCCCAAAGAAAGCCCAAAGAAAGCCCAAAGAAAGGGGAAGGAAAGCCCAAAGAAAGCCCAAAGAAAGCCCAAAGAAAGCCCAAAGAAAGCCCAAAGAAAGGGGAAAGAAAGCCCAAAGAAAGGTGAAAGAAAGCCAAAGGAAGGGGAAAGAAAGCCCAAAGAAAGGGGAAGGAAAGCCGAAATAAAGGCCAAAGAATGCCCAAAGAAAGCAGAATGAAAGGGAAAGAAAGCCCAAAGAAAGGGGAAAGAAAGCCCAAAGAAAGGGGAAAGAAAGTCCAAAGAAAGGGGAAAGAAAGCCCGAAGAAAGCCCAAAGAAAGCCCAAAGAAAGGGGAAAGAAAGCCCAAAGAAAGGGGAAAGAAAGGGGAAGATTACCCAAAGAAAGCCCAAAGAAAGGGGAAAGAAAGCCCAAAGAAAGTCCAAAGAAAGGGGAAAGAAAGCCCAAAGAAAGCCCAAAGAAAGGGGAAAGAAAGCCCAAAGAAAGTTCAAAGAAAGCCTAAAGAAAGGAGAAAGAAAGCCAAAAGAAAGCCGAAAGAAAGGGGAAAGAAAGCCCAAAGAAAGCCCAAAGAAAGGGGAAAGAAAGCCCAAAGAAAGCCCAAAGAAAGGGTAAAGAAAGCCCAAAGAAAGTCCAAAGAAAGCCCAAAGAAAGCCCAAAGAAAGCCCAAAGAAAGGGGAAAGAAAGCCCAAAGAAAGGGGAAAGAAAGCCCAAAGAAAGCCGAAAGAAAGACCAAAGAAAGCCCATAGAAAGCCCAAAGAAAGCCCAGAGAAAGCCCATAGAAAGCCCAAAGAAAGCCCAAAGAAAGCCCAAAGAAAGAACAAAGAAAGGGGAAGGAAAGCCCAAAGAAAGCCCAAAGAAAGCCCAAAGAAAGCCCAAAGAAAGCCCAAAGAAAGGGGAAAGAAAGCCCAAAGAAAGCCCAAAGAAAGCCCCAAGAAAGGGGAAAGAAAGCGCAAAGAAAGGGGAAAGAAAGCCCAAAGAAAGCCCAAAGAAAGCCCAAAGAAAGCCCAAAGAAAGCCCAAAGGAAGCCCAAGGAAAGCCCAAAGAAAGCCCAAAGAAAGCCCAAAGAAAGGGGAAAGAAAGCCCAAGGAAATCCCAAAGAAAGCCCAAAGAAAGCCCAAAGACAGCCCAAAGAAATCTCAAAGAAAGCCCAAAGAAAGGTGAAAGAAAGGGGAAAGAAAGCCCAAAGAAAGGGGAAAGAAAGCCCAAAGAAAGGGGAAAGAAAGCCCAAAGAATGCCCAAAGAAAGGGGAAAGAAAGCCCAAAGAAAGCCCAAAGAAAGCCCAAAGAAAGGGGAAAGAAAGCCCAAAGAAAGGGGAAAGAAAGCCCAAAGAAAGCCCAAAGAAAGGGGAAAGAAGCCCAAAGAAAGCCCAAAGAAAGGCCAAAGAAAGCCCAGAGAAAGCCCAAAGAAAGCCCAAAGAAAGCCCAGAGAAAGCCCATATAAAGCCCAAAGAAAGCCCAAAGAAAGCCCAAAGAAAGCCCAAAGAAAGGGGAAGGAAAGCCCAAAGAAAGCCCAAAGAAAGCCCAAAGAAAGCCCAAAGAAAGCCCAAAGAAAGCCCAAAGAAAGGGGAAAGAAAGCCCAAAGAAAGCCCAAAGAAAGCCCCACGAAAGGGGAAAGAAAGCCCAAAGAAAGGGGAAAGAAAGCCCAAAGAAATCCCAAAGAAATTCCAAAGAAAGCCCAAAGAAAGCCCAAAGGAAGCCCAAGGAAAGCCCAAAGAAAGCCCAAAGAAAGGGGAAAGAAAGCCCAAAGAAAGCCCAAAGAAAGGGGAAAGAAAGGGGAAAGAAATCCCAAAGAAAGGGGAAAGAAAGCCCAAAGAAATGGGAAAGAAAGCCCAAAGAAAGGGGAAAGAAAGCCCAAAGAAAGGGGAAAGAAAGCCCAAAGAAAGGGGAAAGAAAGCCCAAAGAAAGGGGAAAGAAAGCCCAAAGAAAGGGGATAGAAAGCCCAAAGAAAGGGGAAAGAAAGCCCAAAGAAAGGGGAAATAAAGCCCAAAGAAAGCCCAAAGAAAGCCCAAAGAAAGCCCAAAGAAAGGGGAAAGAAAGCCCAAAGAAAGCCCAAAGAAAGCCCAAAGAAAGGGGAAAGATAGCCCAAAGAAAGCCCAAAGAAAGGGGAAAGAAAGCCCAAAGAATGTTCAAAGAAAGGGGAAAGAAAGCCCAAAGAAAGGGGAAAGAAAGCCCAAAGAAAGCCCAAAGAAAGGGGAAAGAAAGCCCAAAGAATCCCCAAAGAAAGGGGAAAGAAAGCCAAAAGAAAGCCCAAGGAAAGGGGAAAGAAAGCACAAGGAAAGCCCAAAGAAAGGGGAAAGAAAGCCCAAAGAATGCCCAAAGAAATGGGAAAGAAACCCCAAAGAAAGCCCAATGAAAGCCAAAAGAAAGGGGAATGAAAGCCCAAAGAAAGGGGACAGAAAGCCCAAAGAAAGCCGAAAGAAAGCCCAAAGAAAGCCCAAAGTAAGCCCAAAGGAAGCTCAAAGAAAGCCCAAAGATAGCCCAAAGAAAGGGGAAAGAAAGCCCAAAGAAAGCCCAAAGAAAGGGGAAAGAAAGCCCAAAGACAGCCCAAAGAAAGCCCAAAGAAAGGGGAAAGAAAGCCCAAAGAATGCCCAAAGAAAGGGGAAAGAAAGCAAAAAGAAAGCCAAAAGAAAGCCCAAAGAAAGCCCAAAGAAAGTCCAAAGAAAGGGGAAAGAAAGCCCAAAGAAAGGGGAAAGAAAGCCCAAAGAAAGCCCAAAGAAAGGGGAAAGAATCCCAAAGAAAGCCCAAAGAAAGCCCAAAGAAAGCCCAGAGAAAGCCCATAGAAAGCCCAAAGAAAGCCCAAAGAAAGCCCAAAGAAAGCCCAAAGAAAGGGGAAGGAAAGCCCAAAGAAAGCCCAAAGAAAGCCCAAAGAAAGCCCAAAGAAAGCCCAAAGAAAGCCCAAAGAAAGGGGAAAGAAAGCCCAAAGAAAGGGGAAAGAAAGCCAAAGAAAGGGGAAAGAAAGCCCAAAGAAAGGGGAAGGAAAGCCGAAATAAAGGCCAAAGAAAGCCCAAAGAAAGCAGAATGAAAGGGAAAGAAAGCCCAAAGAAAGGGGAAAGAAAGCCCAAAGAAAGGGGAAAGAAAGTCCAAAGAAAGGGGAAAGAAAGCCCGAAGAAAGCCCAAAGAAAGCCCAAAGAAAGGGGAAAGAAAGCCCAAAGAAAGGGGAAAGAAAGGGGAAGATAGCCCAAAGAAAGCCCAAAGAAAGGGGAAAGAAAGCCCAAAGAAAGTCCAAAGAAAGGGGAAAGAAAGCCCAAAGAAAGCCCAAAGAAAGGGGAAAGAAAGCCCAAAGAAAGTTCAAAGAAAGCCTAAAGAAAGGAGAAAGAAAGCCAAAAGAAAGCCGAAAGAAAGGGGAAAGAAAGCCCAAAGAAAGCCCAAAGAAAGGGGAAAGAAAGCCCAAAGAAAGCCCAAAGAAAGGGTAAAGAAAGCCCAAAGAAAGTCCAAAGAAAGCCCAAAGAAAGCCCAAAGAAAGCCCAAAGAAAGGGGAAAGAAAGCCCAAAGAAAGGGGAAAGAAAGCCCAAAGAAAGCCGAAAGAAAGACCAAAGAAAGCCCAAAGTAAGCCCAAAGGAAGCTCAAAGAAAGCCCAAAGAAAGCCCAAAGAAAGGGGAAAGAAAGCCCAAAGAAAGCCCAAAGAAAGCCCAAAGAAAGGGGAAAGAAAGCCCAAAGAAAGCCCAAAGAATGCCCAAAGAAAGGGGAAAGAAAGCCCAAAGAAAGCACAAAGAAAGCCCAAAGAAAGCCCCAAGAAAGGGGAAAGAAAGCCCAAAGAAAGGGGAAAGAAAGCCCAAAGAAAGCCCAAAGAAAGCCCAAAGAAAGCCCAAAGGAAGCCCAAAGAAAGCCCAAAGAAAGCCCAAAGAAAGCCCAAAGAAAGGGGAAAGAAAGCCCAAAGAAAGCCCAAAGAAAGGAGAAAGAAGCCCAAAAAAAGCCCAAAGAAAGCCCAAAGAAAGCCCAGAGAAAGCCCATAGAAAGCCCAAAGAAAGCCCAAAGAAAGCCCAAAGAAAGAACAAAGAAAGGGGAAGGAAAGCCCAAAGAAAGCCCAAAGAAAGCCCAAAGAAAGCCCAAAGAAAGCCCAAAGAAAGGGGAAAGAAAGCCCAAAGAAAGGGGAAAGAAAGCCCAAAGAAAGCCCAAAGAAAGCCCCAAGAAAGGGGAAAGAAAGCCCAAAGAAAGGGGAAAGAAAGCCCAAAGAAAGCCGAAAGAAAGCCCAAAGAAAGCCCAAAGAAAGCCCAAAGGAAGCCCAAGGAAAGCCCAAAGAAAGCCCAAAGAAAGCCCAAAGAAAGCGGAAAGAAAGCCCAAGGAAATCCCAAAGAAAGCCCAAAGAAAGCCCAAAGACAGCCCAAAGAAATCTCAAAGAAAGCCCAAAGAAAGGTGAAAGAAAGGGGAAAGAAAGCCCAAAGAAAGGGGAAAGAAAGCCCAAAGAAAGGGGAAAGAAAGCCCAAAGAATGCCCAAAGAAAGGGGAAAGAAAGCCCAAAGAAAGCCCAAAGAAAGGGGAAAGAAAGCCCAAAGAAAGGGGAAAGAAAGCCCAAAGAAAGCCCAAAGAAAGGGGAAAGAAGCCCAAAGAAAGCCCAAAGAAAGGCCAAAGAAAGCCCAGAGAAAGCCCAAAGAAAGCCCAAAGAAAGCCCAGAGAAAGCCCATATAAAGCCCAAAGAAAGCCCAAAGAAAGCCCAAAGAAAGCCCAAAGAAAGGGGAAGGAAAGCCCAAAGAAAGCCCAAAGAAAGCCCAAAGAAAGCCCAAAGAAAGCCCAAAGAAAGCCCAAAGAAAGGGGAAAGAAAGCCCAAAGAAAGCCCAAAGAAAGCCCCACGAAAGGGGAAAGAAAGCCCAAAGAAAGGGGAAAGAAAGCCCAAAGAAATCCCAAAGAAATTCCAAAGAAAGCCCAAAGAAAGCCCAAAGGAAGCCCAAGGAAAGCCCAAAGAAAGCCCAAAGAAAGGGGAAAGAAAGCCCAAAGAAAGCCCAAAGAAAGCCCAAAGAAAGCCCAAAGAAAGGGGAAAGAAAGGGGAAAGAAATCCCAAAGAAAGGGGAAAGAAAGCCCAAAGAAATGGGAAAGAAAGCCCAAAGAAAGGGGAAAGAAAGCCCAAAGAAAGGGGAAAGAAAGCCCAAAGAAAGGGGAAAGAAAGCCCAAAGAAAGGGGAAAGAAAGCCCAAAGAAAGGGGATAGAAAGCCCAAAGAAAGGGGAAAGAAAGCCCAAAGAAAGGGGAAATAAAGCCCAAAGAAAGCCCAAAGAAAGCCCAAAGAAAGGGGAAAGAAAGCCCAAAGAAAGCCCAAAGAAAGCCCAAAGAAAGGGGAAAGATAGCCCAAAGAAAGCCCAAAGAAAGGGGAAAGAAAGCCCAAAGAAAGTCCAAAGAAAGGGGAAAGAAAGCCCAAAGAAAGTGGAAAGAAAGCCCAAAGAAAGCCCAAAGAAAGCCTAAAGAAAGGGGAAAGAAAGCCAAAAGATAGCCCAAAGAAAGGGGAAAGAAAGCCCAAAGAAAGCCCAAAGAAAGCCCAAAGAAAGGGGAAAGAAAGCCCAAAGAATGCCCAAAGAAAGGGGAAAGAAAGCCCAAAGAAAGCCCAATGAAAGTCAAAAGAAAGGGGAAAGAAAGCCCAAAGAAAGCCGAAAGAAAGCCCAAAGAAAGCCCAAAGTAAGCCCAAAGGAAGCTCAAAGAAAGCCCAAAGAAAGCCCAAAGAAAGGGGAAAGAAAGCCCAAAGAAATCCCAAAGAAAGGGGAAAGAAAGCCCAAAGACAGCCCAAAGAAAGCCCAAAGAAAGGGGAAAGAAAGCCCAAAGAATGCCCAAAGAAAGGGGAAAGAAAGCCCAAAGAAAGCCCAAAGAAAGCCCAAAGAAGCCCAAAGAAAGCCCAAAGAAAGGGGAAAGAAAGCCCAAAGAAAGGGGAAAGAAAGCCCAAAGAAAGCCCAAAGAAAGGGGAAAGAAGCCCAAAGAAAGCCCAAAGAAAGCCCAAAGAAAGCCCAGAGAAAGCCCATAGAAAGCCCAAAGAAAGCCCAAAGAAAGCCCAAAGAAAGCCCAAAGAAAGGGGAAAGAAAGCCCAAAGAAAGGGGAAAGAAAGCCCAAAGAAAAGGGAAAGAAAGCCCAAAGAAAGCCCAAAGAAAGCCCAAAGAAAGGGGAAAGAAAGCCCAAAGAAAGACCAAAGAAAGGAGAAAGAAGCCCAAAAAAAGCCCAAAGAAAGCCCAAAGAAAGCCCAGAGAAAGCCCATAGAAAGCCAAAAAAAAGCCGAAAGAATGCCCAAAGAAATCCCAAAGAAAGGGGAAGGAAAGCCCAAAGAAAGCCCAAAGAAAGCCCAAAGAAAGCCCAAAGAAAGCCCAAAGAAAGGGGAAAGAAAGCCCAAAGAAAGGGGAAAGAAAGCCCAAAGAAAGCCCAAAGAAAGCCCCAAGAAAGGGGAAAGAAAGCCCAAAGAAAGGGGAAAGGAAGCCCAAAGAAAGCCCAAAGAAAGCCCAAAGAAAGCCAAAGAAAGCCCAAAGGAAGCCCAAGGAAAGCCCAAAGAAAGCCCAAAGAAAGCCCAAAGAAAGGGGAAAGAAAGCCCAAGGAAATCCCAAAGAAAGCCCAAAGACAGCCCAAAGAAATCCCAAAGAAAGCCCAAAGAAAGGTGAAAGAAAGGGGAAAGAAAGCCCAAAGAAAGGGGAAAGAAAGCCCAAAGAAAGGGGAAAGAAAGCCCAAAGAAAGGGGAAAGAAAGCCCAAAGAAAGTGGAAAGAAATCCCAAAGAAAGGGGAAAGAAAGCCCAAAGAAAGGGGAAACAAATCCCAAAGAAAGGGGAAAGAAAGCCCAAAGAAAGGGGAAAGAAAGCCCAAAGAAAGGGGAAAGAAAGCCCAAAGAAAGGGGAAAGAAAGCCCAAAGAAAGGGGAAAGAAAGCCCAAAAAAAGCCCAAAGAAAGCCCAAAGAAAGCCCAAAGAAAGGGGAAAGAAAGCCCAAAGAAAGCCCAAAGAAAGGGGAAAGAAAGGGGAAGATAGCCCAAAGAAAGCCCAAAGAAAGGGGAAAGAAAGCCCAAAGAAAGTCCAAAGAAAGGGGAAAGAAAGCCCAAAGAAAGGGAAAAGAAAGCCCAAAGAAAGCCCAAAGAAAGCCTAAAGAAAGGGGAAAGAAAGCCCAAAGAAAGCCCAAAGAAAGGGGAAAGAAAGCCCAAAGAAAGGGGAAAGAAAGCCCAAAGAAAGGGGAAAGAAAGCCCAAAGAATGCCCAAAGAAAGGGGAAAGAAAGCCCAAAGAAAGCCCAAAGAAAGCCCAAAGAAAGGGGAAAGAAAGCCCAAAGAAAGCCCAAAGAAAGGGGAAAGAAGCCCAAAGAAAGCCCAAAGAAAGCCCAAAGAAAGCCCAGAGAAAGCCCAAAGAAAGCCCAAAGAAAGCCCAGAGAAAGCCCATATAAAGCCCAAAGAAAGCCCAAAGAAAGCCCAAAGAAAGCCCAAAGAAAGGGGAAAGAAAGCCCAAAGAAAGCCCAAAGAAAGCCCAAAGAAAGCCCAAAGAAAGCCCAAAGAAAGGGGAAAGAAAGCCCAAAGAAAGCCCAAAGAAAGCCCCACGAAAGGGGAAAGAAAGCCCAAAGAAAGGGGAAAGAAAGCCCAAAGAAATTCCAAAGAAAGCCCAAAGAAAGCCCAAAGGAAGCCCAAGGAAATCCCAAAGAAAGCCCAAAGAAATTCCAAAGAAAGCCCAAAGAAAGCCCAAAGGAAGCCCAAGGAAAGCCCAAAGAAAGCCCAAAGAAAGCCCAAAGAAAGCCCAAAGAAAGCCCAAAGAAAGCCCAAAGAAAGGGGAAAGAAAGGGGAAAGAAAGCCCAAAGAAATGGGAAAGAAATCCCAAAGAAAGGGGAAAGAAAGCCCAAAGAAAGCCCAAAGAAAGCCCAAAGAAAGGGGAAAGAAAGCCCGAAGAAAGGGGAAAGAAAGCCCAAAGAAAGGGGATAGAAAGCCCAAAGAAAGGGGAAAGAAAGCCCAAAGAAAGGGGAAATAAAGCCCAAAGAAAGCCCAAAGAAAGCCCAAAGAAAGCCCAAAGAAAGGGGAAAGAAAGCCCAAAGAAAGCCCAAAGAAAGCCCAAAGTAAGCCCAAAGGAAGCTCAAAGAAAGCCCAAAGAAAGGGGAAAGAAAGCCCAAAGAAAGTTCAAAGAAAGGGGAAAGAAAGCCCAAAGAAAGGGGAAAGAAAGCCCAAAGAAAGCCCAAAGAAAGGGGAAAGAAAGCCAAAAGAAAGCCCAAGGAAAGGGGAAAGAAAGCACAAAGAAAGCCCAAAGAAAGGGGAAAGAAAGCCCAAAGAATGCCCAAAGAAATGGGAAAGAAACCCCAAAGAAAGCCCAATGAAAGCCAAAAGAAAGGGGAATGAAAGCCCAAAGAAAGGGGAAAGAAAGCCCAAAGAAAGCCGAAAGAAAGCCCAAAGAAAGCCCAAAGTAAGCCCAAAGGAAGCTCAAAGAAAGCCCAAAGATAGCCCAAAGAAAGGGGAAAGAAAGCCCAAAGAAAGCCCAAAGAATGGGGAAAGAAAGCCCAAAGACAGCCCAAAGAAAGCCCAAAGAAAGGGGAAAGAAAGCCCAAAGAATGCCCAAAGAAAGGGGAAAGAAAGCAAAAAGAAAGCCAAAAGAAAGCCCAAAGAAAGCCCAAAGAAAGTCCAAAGAAAGGGGAAAGAAAGCCCAAAGAAAGGGGAAAGAAAGCCCAAAGAAAGCCCAAAGAAAGGGGAAAGAATCCCAAAGAAAGCCCAAAGAAAGCCCAAAGAAAGCCCAGAGAAAGCCCATAGAAAGCCCAAAGAAAGCCCAAAGAAAGCCCAAAGAAAGGGGAAGGAAAGCCCAAAGAAAGCCCAAAGAAAGCCCAAAGAAAGCCCAAAGAAAGCCCAAAGAAAGCCCAAAGAAAGGGGAAAGAAAGCCCAAAGAAAGGGGAAAGAAAGCCAAAGGAAGGGGAAAGAAAGCCCAAAGAAAGGGGAAGGAAAGCCGAAATAAAGGCCAAAGAATGCCCAAAGAAAGCAGAATGAAAGGGAAAGAAAGCCCAAAGAAAGGGGAAAGAAAGCCCAAAGAAAGGGGAAAGAAAGTCCAAAGAAAGGGGAAAGAAAGTCCGAAGAAAGCCCAAAGAAAGCCCAAAGAAAGGGGAAAGAAAGCCCAAAGAAAGGGGAAAGAAAGGGGAAGATTACCCAAAGAAAGCCCAAAGAAAGGGGAAAGAAAGCCCAAAGAAAGTCCAAAGAAAGGGGAAAGAAAGCCCAAAGAAAGCCCAAAGAAAGGGGAAAGAAAGCCCAAAGAAAGTTCAAAGAAAGCCTAAAGAAAGGAGAAAGAAAGCCAAAAGAAAGCCGAAAGAAAGGGGAAAGAAAGCCCAAAGAAAGCCCAAAGAAAGGGGAAAGAAAGCCCAAAGAAAGCCCAAAGAAAGGGTAAAGAAAGCCCAAAGAAAGTCCAAAGAAAGCCCAAAGAAAGCCCAAAGAAAGCCCAAAGAAAGGGGAAAGAAAGCCCAAAGAAAGGGGAAAGAAAGCCCAAAGAAAGCCGAAAGAAAGACCAAAGAAAGCCCATAGAAAGCCCAAAGAAAGCCCAGAGAAAGCCCATAGAAAGCCCAAAGAAAGCCCAAAGAAAGCCCAAAGAAAGAACAAAGAAAGGGGAAGGAAAGCCCAAAGAAAGCCCAAAGAAAGCCCAAAGAAAGCCCAAAGAAAGCCCAAAGAAAGGGGAAAGAAAGCCCAAAGAAAGGGGAAAGAAAGCCCAAAGAAAGCCCAAAGAAAGCCCCAAGAAAGGGGAAAGAAAGCCCAAAGAAAGGGGAAAGAAAGCCCAAAGAAAGCCCAAAGAAAGCCCAAAGAAAGCCCAAAGAAAGCCCAAAGGAAGACCAAGGAAAGCCCAAAGAAAGCCCAAAGAAAGCCCAAAGAAAGGGGAAAGAAAGCCCAAGGAAATCCCAAAGAAAGCCCAAAGAAAGCCCAAAGACAGCCCAAAGAAATCTCAAAGAAAGCCCAAAGAAAGGTGAAAGAAAGGGGAAAGAAAGCCCAAAGAAAGGGGAAAGAAAGCCCAAAGAAAGGGGAAAGAAAGCCCAAAGAATGCCCAAAGAAAGGGGAAAGAAAGCCCAAAGAAAGCCCAAAGAAAGCCCAAAGAAAGGGGAAAGAAAGCCCAAAGAAAGGGGAAAGAAAGCCCAAAGAAAGCCCAAAGAAAGGGGAAAGAAGCCCAAAGAAAGCCCAAAGAAAGGCCAAAGAAAGCCCAGAGAAAGCCCAAAGAAAGCCCAAAGAAAGCCCAGAGAAAGCCCATATAAAGCCCAAAGAAAGCCCAAAGAAAGCCCAAAGAAAGCCCAAAGAAAGGGGAAGGAAAGCCCAAAGAAAGCCCAAAGAAAGCCCAAAGAAAGCCCAAAGAAAGCCCAAAGAAAGCCCAAAGAAAGCCCAAAGAAAGGGGAAAGAAAGCCCAAAGAAAGCCCAAAGAAAGCCCCACGAAAGGGGAAAGAAAGCCCAAAGAAAGGGGAAAGAAAGCCCAAAGAAATCCCAAAGAAATTCCAAAGAAAGCCCAAAGAAAGCCCAAAGGAAGCCAAAGGAAAGCCCAAAGAAAGCCCAAAGAAAGGGGAAAGAAAGCCCAAAGAAAGCCCAAAGAAAGGGGAAAGAAAGGGGAAAGAAATCCCAAAGAAAGGGGAAAGAAAGCCCAAAGAAATGGGAAAGAAAGCCCAAAGAAAGGGGAAAGAAAGCCCAAAGAAAGGGGAAAGAAAGCCCAAAGAAAGGGGAAAGAAAGCCCAAAGAAAGGGGAAAGAAAGCCCAAAGAAAGGGGATAGAAAGCCCAAAGAAAGGGGAAAGAAAGCCCAAAGAAAGGGGAAATAAAGCCCAAAGAAAGCCCAAAGAAAGCCCAAAGAAAGCCCAAAGAAAGGGGAAAGAAAGCCCAAAGAAAGCCCAAAGAAAGCCCAAAGAAAGGGGAAAGATAGCCCAAAGAAAGCCCAAAGAAAGGGGAAAGAAAGCCCAAAGAATGTTCAAAGAAAGGGGAAAGAAAGCCCAAAGAAAGGGGAAAGAAAGCCCAAAGAAAGCCCAAAGAAAGGGGAAAGAAAGCCCAAAGAATCCCCAAAGAAAGGGGAAAGAAAGCCAAAAGAAAGCCCAAGGAAAGGGGAAAGAAAGCACAAAGAAAGCCCAAAGAAAGGGGAAAGAAAGCCCAAAGAATGCCCAAAGAAATGGGAAAGAAACCCCAAAGAAAGCCCAATGAAAGCCAAAAGAAAGGGGAATGAAAGCCCAAAGAAAGGGGACAGAAAGCCCAAAGAAAGCCGAAAGAAAGCCCAAAGAAAGCCCAAAGTAAGCCCAAAGGAAGCTCAAAGAAAGACCAAAGATAGCCCAAAGAAAGGGGAAAGAAAGCCCAAAGAAAGCCCAAAGAAAGGGGAAAGAAAGCCCAAAGACAGCCCAAAGAAAGCCCAAAGAAAGGGGAAAGAAAGCCCAAAGAATGCCCAAAGAAAGGGGAAAGAAAGCAAAAAGAAAGCCAAAAGAAAGCCCAAAGAAAGCCCAAAGAAAGTCCAAAGAAAGGGGAAAGAAAGCCCAAAGAAAGGGGAAAGAAAGCCCAAAGAAAGCCCAAAGAAAGGGGAAAGAATCCCAAAGAAAGCCCAAAGAAAGCCCAAAGAAAGCCCAGAGAAAGCCCATAGAAAGCCCAAAGAAAGCCCAAAGAAAGCCCAAAGAAAGCCCAAAGAAAGGGGAAGGAAAGCCCAAAGAAAGCCCAAAGAAAGCCCAAAGAAAGCCCAAAGAAAGCCCAAAGAAAGCCCAAAGAAAGGGGAAAGAAAGCCCAAAGAAAGGGGAAAGAAAGCCAAAGAAAGGGGAAAGAAAGCCCAAAGAAAGGGGAAGGAAAGCCGAAATAAAGGCCAAAGAAAGCCCAAAGAAAGCAGAATGAAAGGGAAAGAAAGCCCAAAGAAAGGGGAAAGAAAGCCCAAAGAAAGGGGAAAGAAAGTCCAAAGAAAGGGGAAAGAAAGCCCGAAGAAAGCCCAAAGAAAGCCCAAAGAAAGGGGAAAGAAAGCCCAAAGAAAGGGGAAAGAAAGGGGAAGATAGCCCAAAGAAAGCCCAAAGAAAGGGGAAAGAAAGCCCAAAGAAAGTCCAAAGAAAGGGGAAAGAAAGCCCAAAGAAAGCCCAAAGAAAGGGGAAAGAAAGCCCAAAGAAAGTTCAAAGAAAGCCTAAAGAAAGGAGAAAGAAAGCCAAAAGAAAGCCGAAAGAAAGGGGAAAGAAAGCCCAAAGAAAGCCCAAAGAAAGGGGAAAGAAAGCCCAAAGAAAGCCCAAAGAAAGGGTAAAGAAAGCCCAAAGAAAGTCCAAAGAAAGCCCAAAGAAAGCCCAAAGAAAGCCCAAAGAAAGGGGAAAGAAAGCCCAAAGAAAGGGGAAAGAAAGCCCAAAGAAAGCCGAAAGAAAGACCAAAGAAAGCCCAAAGTAAGCCCAAAGGAAGCTCAAAGAAAGCCCAAAGAAAGCCCAAAGAAAGGGGAAAGAAAGCCCAAAGAAAGCCCAAAGAAAGCCCAAAGAAAGGGGAAAGAAAGCCCAAAGAAAGCCCAAAGAATGCCCAAAGAAAGGGGAAAGAAAGCCCAAAGAAAGCACAAAGAAAGCCCAAAGAAAGCCCCAAGAAAGGGGAAAGAAAGCCCAAAGAAAGGGGAAAGAAAGCCCAAAGAAAGCCCAAAGAAAGCCCAAAGAAAGCCCAAAGGAAGCCCAAAGAAAGCCCAAAGAAAGCCCAAAGAAAGCCCAAAGAAAGGGGAAAGAAAGCCCAAAGAAAGCCCAAAGAAAGGAGAAAGAAGCCCAAAAAAAGCCCAAAGAAAGCCCAAAGAAAGCCCAGAGAAAGCCCATAGAAAGCCCAAAGAAAGCCCAAAGAAAGCCCAAAGAAAGAACAAAGAAAGGGGAAGGAAAGCCCAAAGAAAGCCCAAAGAAAGCCCAAAGAAAGCCCAAAGAAAGGGGAAAGAAAGCCCAAAGAAAGGGGAAAGAAAGCCCAAAGAAAGCCCAAAGAAAGCCCAACAAAGGGGAAAGAAAGCCCAAAGAAAGGGGAAAGAAAGCCCAAAGAAAGCCGAAAGAAAGCCCAAAGAAAGCCCAAAGAAAGCCCAAAGGAAGCCCAAGGAAAGCCCAAAGAAAGCCCAAAGAAAGCCCAAAGAAAGGGGAAAGAAAGACCAATGAAATCCCAAAGAAAGCCCAAAGAAAGCCCAAAGACAGCCCAAAGAAATCTCAAAGAAAGCCCAAAGAAAGGTGAAAGAAAGGGGAAAGAAAGCCCAAAGAAAGGGGAAAGAAAGCCCAAAGAAAGGGGAAAGAAAGCCCAAAGAATGCCCAAAGAAAGGGGAAAGAAAGCCCAAAGAAAGCCCAAAGAAAGGGGAAAGAAAGCCCAAAGAAAGGGGAAAGAAAGCCCAAAGAAAGCCCAAAGAAAGGGGAAAGAAGCCCAAAGAAAGGGGAAAGAAAGCCCAAAGAAAGCCGAAAGAAAGACCAAAGAAAGCCCAAAGAAAGCCCAGAGAAAGCCCATATAAAGCCCAAAGAAAGCCCAAAGAAAGCCCAAAGAAAGGGGAAGGAAAGCCCAAAGAAAGCCCAAAGAAAGCCCAAAGAAAGCCCAAAGAAAGCCCAAAGAAAGCCCAAAGAAAGGGGAAAGAAAGCCCAAAGAAAGCCCAAAGAAAGCCCCACGAAAGGGGAAAGAAAGCCCAAAGAAATCCCAAAGAAATTCCAAAGAAAGCCCAAAGAAAGCCCAAAGGAAGCCCAAGGAAAGCCCAAAGAAAGCCCAAAGAAAGGGGAAAGAAAGCCCAAAGAAAGCCCAAAGAAAGCCCAAAGAAAGGGGAAAGAAAGGGGAAAGAAATCCCAAAGAAAGGGGAAAGAAAGCCCAAAGAAATGGGAAAGAAAGCCCAAAGAAAGGGGAAAGAAAGCCCAAAGAAAGGGGAAAGAAAGCCCAAAGAAAGGGGAAAGAAAGCCCAAAGAAAGGGGAAAGAAAGCCCAAAGAAAGGGGATAGAAAGCCCAAACAAAGGGGAAAGAAAGCCCAAAGAAAGGGGAAATAAAGCCCAAAGAAAGCCCAAAGAAAGCCCAAAGAAAGGGGAAAGAAAGCCCAAAGAAAGCCCAAAGAAAGCCCAAAGAAAGGGGAAAGATAGCCCAAAGAAAGCCCAAAGAAAGGGGAAAGAAAGCCCAAAGAAAGTCCAAAGAAAGGGGAAAGAAAGCCCAAAGAAAGTGGAAAGAAAGCCCAAAGAAAGCCCAAAGAAAGCCTAAAGAAAGGGGAAAGAAAGCCAAAAGATAGCCCAAAGAAAGGGGAAAGAAAGCCCAAAGAAAGCCCAAAGAAAGCCCAAAGAAAGGGGAAAGAAAGCCCAAAGAATGCCCAAAGAAAGGGGAAAGAAAGCCCAAAGAAAGCCCAATGAAAGTCAAAAGAAAGGGGAAAGAAAGCCCAAAGAAAGCCGAAAGAAAGCCCAAAGAAAGCCCAAAGTAAGCCCAAAGGAAGCTCAAAGAAAGCCCAAAGAAAGGGGAAAGAAAGCCCAAAGAAATCCCAAAGAAAGGGGAAAGAAAGCCCAAAGACAGCCCAAAGAAAGCCCAAAGAAAGGGGAAAGAAAGCCCAAAGAATGCCCAAAGAAAGGGGAAAGAAAGCCCAAAGAAAGCCCAAAGAAAGCCCAAAGAAGCCCAAAGAAAGCCCAAAGAAAGGGGAAAGAAAGCCCAAAGAAAGGGGAAAGAAAGCCCAAAGAAAGCCCAAAGAAAGGGGAAAGAAGCCCAAAGAAAGCCCAAAGAAAGCCCAAAGAAAGCCCAGAGAAAGCCCATAGAAAGCCCAAAGAAAGCCCAAAGAAAGCCCAAAGAAAGCCCAAAGAAAGGGGAAGGAAAGCCCAAAGAAAGCCCAAAGAAAGCCCAAAGAAAGCCCAAAGAAAGGGGAAAGAAAGCCCAAAGAAAGGGGAAAGAAAGCCCAAAGAAAGGGGAAAGAAAGCCCAAATAAATGGGAAAGAAAGCCCAAAGAAAGCCCAAAGAAAGCCCAAAGAAAGGGGAAAGAAAGCCCAAAGAAAGCCCAAGGAAAGGGGAAAGAAAGGGGAAGATAGCCCAAAGAAAGCCCAAAGAAAGGGGAAAGAAAGCCCAAAGAAAGTCCAAAGAAAGGGGAAAGAAAGCCCAAAAAAAGCCTAAAGAAAAGGGAAAGAAAGCCAAAAGAAAGCCCAAAGAAAGGGGAAAGAAAGCCCAAAGAAAGCCCAAAGAAAGCCCAAACAAAGCCCAAAGAAAGCCCAAAGAAAGGGGAAAGAAACCCCAAAGAAAGCCCAAAGAAAGCCCAAAGAAAGCCCAAAGGAAGGGGAAAGAAAGCCCAAAGAAAGGGGAAAGAAAGCCCAAAGAAAGGGAAAATAAATGAGAAAGAAAGCCCAAAGAAAGCCCAAAGAAAGGGGAAAGAAAGCCCAAAGAAAGCCCAAAGAAAGCCCAAAGAAAGCCCAAAGACAGGGGAAAGAAAGCCCAAAGAAAGCCCAAAGAAAGGAGAAAGAAGCCCAAAGAAAGGGGAAAGAAAGCCCAAAGAAAGGGGAAAGAAAGCCCAAAGAAAGAGAAAGAAAGCCCAAAGAAATCCCAAAGAAAGGGGAAAGTAAGCCCTAAGAAAGGGCAAAAAAAGCCCAAAGAAAGGGCAAAGAAAGCCCAAAGAAAGGGCAAAGAAAGCCAAAAGAAAGGGGAAAGAAAGCCCAAAGAAAGGGGAAAGAAAGCCCAAAGAAATCCCAAAGAAATCCCAAAGAAAGCCCAAACAAAGCCCAAAGAAAGCCCAAAGGAAGCCCAAGGAAAGGCCAAAGAAAGCCCAAAGAAAGCCCAAAGAAAGGGGAAAGAAAGCCCAAAGAAAGCCCAAAGAAAGCCCAAAGAAAGCCCAAAGACAGCCCAAAGAAAGCCCAAAGAAAGCCCAAAGAAAGGGGAAAGAAAGCCCAAAGAAAGGGGAAAGAAAGCCCAAAGAAAGGGGAAAGAAATCCCAAAGAAAGGGGAAAGAAAGCCAAAGAAAGGGGAAAGAAAGCCCAAAGAAAGGGGAAGGAAAGCCGAAAGAAAGGCCAAAGAAAGCCCAAAGAAAGCAGAATGAAAGGGAAAGAAAGCCCAAAGAAAGGGGAAAGAAAGCCCAAAGAAAGGGGAAAGAAAGACCAAAGAAAGCCTAAAGAAAGCCCAAAGAAAGGGGAAAGAAAGCCCAAAGAAAGGGGAAAGAAAGGGGAAGATAGCCCAAAGAAAGCCCAAAGAAAGGGGAAAGAAAGCCCAAAGAAAGTCCAAAGAAAGGGGAAAGAAAGCCCAAAGAAAGCCCAAAGAAAGGGGAAAGAAAGCCCAAAGAAAGCCCAAAGAATGCCCAAAGAAAGGGGAAAGAAAGCCCAAAGAAAGCACAAAGAAAGCCCAAAGAAAGCCCCAAGAAAGGGGAAAGAAAGCCCAAAGAAAGGGGAAAGAAAGCCCAAAGAAAGCCCAAAGAAAGCCCAAAGAAAGCCCAAAGAAAGCCCAAAGGAAGCCCAAGGAAAGCCCAAAGAAAGCCCAAAGAAAGCCCAAAGAAAGCCCAAAGAAAGCCCAAAGAAAGCCCAAAGAAAGGAGAAAGAAGCCCAGAGAAAGCCCATAGAAAGCCCAAAGAAAGCCCAAAGAAAGGCTAAGGAAAGCCCAAAGAAAGGGGAAAGAAAGCCCAAAGAAAGCCCAAAGAAAGCCCAAAGAAAGCCCAAAGAAAGGGGAAAGAAAGCCCAAAGAAAGCCCAAAGAAAGCCCAAAGAAAGCCCAAAGAAAGCCCAAAGAAAGCCCAAAGAAAGGGGAAAGAAAGCCCAAAGAAATCCCAAAGAAAACCCAAAGAAAGGGGAAAGAAAGCCCAAAGAAAGGGGAAAGAAAGCCCAAAGAAAGCCCAAAGAAAGCCCAAAGAAAGCCCAAAGAAAGCCCAAAGAAAGCCCAAAGAAAGGGGAAAGAAAGCCCAAAGAAAGCCCAAAGAAAGGGGAAAGAAAGGGGAAGATAGCCCAAAGAAAGCCCAAAGAAAGCCCAAAGAAAGGGGAAAGAAAGCCCAAAGAAAGTCCAAAGAAAGGGGAAAGAAAGCCCAAAGAAAGCCCAAAGAAAGGGGAAAGAAAGCCCAAAGAAAGCCTAAAGAAAGGGGAAGGAAAGCCAAAAGAAAGCCCAAAGAAAGGGGAAAGAAAGCCCAAAGAAAGCCCAAAGAAAGGGGAAAGAAAGCCCAAAGAAAGGGGAAAGAAAGCCCAAAGAAAGCCGAAAGAAAGCCCAAAGAAAGCCCAAAGGAAGGGGAAAGAAAGCCCAAAGAAAGCGCAAAAAAAGCCCAAAGAAAGCCCAAAGAAAGCCCAAAGAAAGCCCAAAGAAAGCCCAAAGAAAGCCCAAAGAAAGCCCAAAGATATGGGAAAGAACGGGGAAGATAGCCCAAAGAAAGCCCAAAGAAAGGGGAAAGAAAGCCCAAAGAAAGTCCAAAGAAAGGGGAAAGAAAGCCCAAAGAAAAGGAAAAGAAAGCCCAAAGAAAGCCCAAAGAAAGCCTAAAGAAAGGGGAAAGAAAGTGAAAAGAAAGCCCAAAGAAAGGGGAAAGAAAGCCCAAAGAAAGCCCAAAGAAAGGGGAAAGAAAGCCCAAAGAATGCCCAAAGAAAGGGGAAAGAAAGCCCAAAGAAAGCCCAAAGAAAGGGGAAAGAAAGCCCAAAGAACGGGGAAAGAAAGCCGAAAGAAAGCCCAAAGAAAGGGGAAAGAAGCCCAGAGAAAGCCCAAAGAAAGCCCAAAGAAAGCCCAGAGAAAGCCCATATAAAGCCCAAAGAAAGCCCAAAGAAAGCCCAAAGAAAGACCAAAGAAAGGGGAAGGAAAGCCAAAAGAAAGCCCAAAGAAAGCCCAAATAAAGCCCAAAGAAAGCCCAAAGAAAGGGGAAAGAAAGCCCAAAGAAAGGGGAAAGAAAGCCCAAAGAAAGGGGAAAGAAAGCCCCACGAAAGGGGAAAGAAAGCCCAAAGAAAGGAGAAAGAAAGCCCAAACAAAGCCCAAAGGAAGCCCAAGGAAAGCCCAAAGAAAGCCCAAAGAAAGACCAAAGAAAGGGGAAAGAAAGCCCAAAGAAAGCCCAAAGAAAGGGGAAAGAAAGGGGAAAGAAAGCCCAAAGAAAGGGAAAAGAAAGCCCAAAGAAAGCCCAAAGAAAGCCTAAAGAAAGGGGAAAGAAAGTGAAAAGAAAGCCCAAAGAAAGGGGAAAGAAAGCCCAAAGAAAGGGGAAAGAAAGCCCAAAGAAAGGGGAAAGAAAGCCCAAAGAATGCCCAAAGAAAGGGGAAAGAAAGCCCAAAGAAAGCCCAAAGAAAGCCCAAAGAAAGCCCAAAGAAAGGGGAAAGAAAGCCCAAAGAAAGGGGAAAGAAAGCCCAAAGAAAGCCCAAAGAAAGGGGAAAGAAGCCCAAAGAAAGCCCAAAGAAAGCCCAAAGAAAGCCCAGAGAAAGCCCAAAGAAAGCCCAAAGAAAGGGGAAAGAAAGCCCAAAGAAAGGGGAAGGAAAGCCCAAAGAAAGCCCAAAGAAAGCCCAAAGAAAGCCCAAAGAAAGGGGAAAGAAAGCCCAAAGAAAGGGGAAAGAAAGCCCAAAGAAAGCCCAAAGAAAGCCCCACGAAAGGGGAAAGAAAGCCCAAAGAAAGGGGAAAGAAAGCCCAAGAATCCAAGAATCCAAAATCACCTAAAAATAACAAAAGAAAAAATAACAAACATAAAAAAAATAGAAAAAAAATAAAGAAAATAAATAACTCAAAAATAAAAAAGAAAATAAAAAAAAAAATTACAAAATAAGACAAATAAAAAAACAAAGAAAAAATATAATAAATAAGAAAAAACAAATAAGAAACTCTAAAATAAGAATACAAATAAAACAAACTACAAATTCCATCAAAAACAATAATAAAAAAGAAAGGCATAACAAAAAAAAAGAAAGAATCTAAAAACACAAAAAAAATTAAAAATGAAAATAATAAAAAAAAAATAAAAATAATCAAACAACAAAAGAAATCAACAAAACTAAGAAAGCCCAAAGAAAGCCCAAAGGAAGCCCAAGGAAAGCCCAAAGAAAGCCCAAAGAAAGCCCAAAGAAAGGGGAAAGAAAGCCCAAAGAAAGCCCAAAGAAAGCCCAAAGAAAGCCCAAAGAAACTGGAAAGAAAGCCCAAAGAAAGGGGAAAGAAAGCCCAAAGAAAGCCCAAAGAAAGGGGAAAGAAATCCCAAAGAAAGGGGAAAGAAAGCCCAAAGAAATGGGAAAGAAAGCCCAAAGAAAGGGGAAAGAAAGCCCAAAGAAAGCCCAAAGAAAGGGGAAAGAAAGCCCGAAGAAAGGGGAAAGAAAGCCCAAAGAAAGGGGATAGAAAGCCCAAAGAAAGGGGAAAGAAAGCCCAAAGAAAGGGGAAATAAAGCCCAAAAAAAGCCCAAAGAAAGCCCAAAGAAAGCCTAAAGAAAGGGGAAAGAAAGCCCAAAGAAAGCCCAAAGAAAGGGGAAAGAAAGGGGAAGATAGCCCAAAGAAAGCCCAAAGAAAGGGGAAAGAAAGCCCAAAGAAAGTCCAAAGTAAGGGGAAAGAAAGCCCAAAGACAGGGGAAAGAAAGCCCAAAGAAAGCCCAAAGAAAGCCTAAAGAAAGGGGAAAGAAAGCCAAAAGAAAGCCCAAAGAAAGGGGAAAGAAAGCACAAAGAAAGCCCAAAGAAAGGGGAAAGAAAGCCCAAAGAATGCCCAAAGAAAGGGGAAAGAAAGCCCAAAGAAAGCTAATGAAAGCCAAAAGAAAGGGGAAGGAAAGCCCAAAGAAAGCCCAAAGAAAGGGGAAAGAAAGCAAAAAGAAAGCCCAAAGAAAGCCCAAAGAAAGCCCAAAGAAAGGGGAAAGAAAGCCCAAAGAAAGGGGAAAGAAAGCCCAAAGAAAGCCCAAAGAAAGGGGAAAGAATCCCAAAGAAAGCCCAAAGAAAGCCCAAAGAAAGCCCAGAGAAAGCCCATAGAAAGCCCAAAGAAAGCCCAAAGAAAGCCCAAAGAAAGCCCAAAGAAAGGGGAAGGAAAGCCCAAAGAAAGCCCAAAGAAAGCCCAAAGAAAGCCCAAAGAAAGGGGAAAGAAAGCCCAAAGAAATCCCAAAGAAAGGGGAAAGAAAGCCCAAAGAAAGGGGAAAGAAAGCTCAAAGAAAGCCCAAAGAAAGGGGAAAGAAAGCCCAAAGAAAGCCCAAAGAAAGGGGAAAGAAAGCCCAAAGAAAGGGGAAAGAAAGCCCAAAGAAAGCCCAAAGAAAGGGGAAAGAAAGCCCAAAGAAAGGGGAAAGAAAGCCCAAAGAAAGGGGAAAGAAAGCCCAAAGAAAGCCCAAAGAAAGGGGAAAGAAGCCCAAAGAAAGCCAAAGAAAGCCCAAAGAAAGGAGAAAGAAGCCCAAAAAAAGCCCAAAGAAAGCCCAAAGAAAGCCCAGAGAAAGCCCATAGAAAGCCCAAAAAAAGCCCAAAGAAAGCCCAAAGAAAGCCAAAGAAAGGGGAAGGAAAGCCCAAAGAAATCCCAAAGAAAGCCCAAAGAAAGCCCAAAGAAAGGGGAAGGGGAAAGAAAGCCCAAAGAAAGTGGAAAGAAATCCCAAAGAAAGGGGAAAGAAATCCCAAAGAAAGGGGAAAGAAAGCCCAAAGAAAGGGGAAACAAATCCCAAAGAAAGGGGAAAGAAAGCCGAAAGAAAGGGGAAAGAAAGCCCAAAGAAAGGGGAAATAAAGCCCAAAGAAAGGGGAAAGAAAGCCCAAAAAAAGGGGAAAGAAAGCCCAAAAAAAGCCCAAAGAAAGCCCAAAGAAAGCCCAAAGAAAGCCCAAAGAAAGGGGAAAGAAAGCCCAAAGAAAGCCCAAAGAAAGGGGAAAGAAAGGGGAAGATAGCCCAAAGAAAGCCCAAAGAAAGGGGAAAGAAAGCCCAAAGAAAGTCCAAAGAAGGTGGAAAGAAAGCCCAAAGAAAGGGAAAAGAAAGCCCAAAGAAAGCCCAAAGAAAGCCTAAAGAAAGGGGAAAGAAAGTGAAAAGAAAGCCCAAAGAAAGGGGAAAGAAAGCCCAAAGAAAGGGGAAAGAAAGCCCAAAGAAAGGGGAAAGAAATCCCAAAGAAAGGGGAAAGAAAGCCCAAAGAATGCCCAAAGAAAGGGGAAAGAAAGCCCAAAGAAAGCCCAAAGAAAGCCCAAAGAAAGGGGAAAGAAAGCCCAAAGAAAGGGGAAAGAAAGCCCAAAGAAAGCCCAAAGAAAGGGGAAAGAAGCCCAAAGAAAGCCCAAAGAAAGCCCAAAGAAAGCCCAGAGAAAGCCCAAAGAAAGCCCAAAGAAAGCCCAGAGAAAGCCCATATAAAGCCCAAAGAAAGCCCAAAGAAAGCCCAAAGAAAGCCCAAAGAAAGCCCAAAGAAAGGGGAAAGAAAGCCCAAAGAAAGCCCAAAGAAAGCCCAAAGAAAGCCCAAAGAAAGGGGAAAGAAAGCCCAAAGAAAGGGGAAAGAAAGCCCAAAGAAAGCCCAAAGAAAGCCCCACGAAAGGGGAAAGAAAGCCCAAAGAAATGGGAAAGAAAGCCCAAAGAAATTCCAAAGAAAGCCCAAAGAAAGCCCAAAGGAAGCCCAAGGAAAGCCCAAAGAAAGCCCAAAGAAAGCCCAAAGAAAGGGGAAAGAAAGCACAAAGAAAGCCCAAAGAAAGGGGAAAGAAAGCCCAAAGAATGCCCAAAGAAAGGGGAAAGAAAGCCCAAAGAAAGCCCAATGAAAGCCAAAAGAAAGGGGAATGAAAGCCCAAAGAAAGGGGAAAGAAAGCCCAAAGAAAGCCGAAAGAAAGCCCAAAGAAAGCCCAAAGTAAGCCCAAAGGAAGCTCAAAGAAAGCCCAAAGAAAGCCCAAAGAAAGGGGAAAGAAAGCCCAAAGAAAGCCCAAAGAAAGGGGAAAGAAAGCCCAAAGACAGCCCAAAGAAAGCCCAAAGAAAGGGGAAAGAAAGCCCAAAGAATGCCCAAAGAAAGGGGAAAGAAAGCAAAAAGAAAGCCAAAAGAAAGCCCAAAGAAAGCCCAAAGAAAGTCCAAAGAAAGGGGAAAGAAAGCCCAAAGAAAGGGGAAAGAAAGCCCAAAGAAAGCCCAAAGAAAGGGGAAAGAATCCCAAAGAAAGCCCAAAGAAAGCCCAAAGAAAGCCCAGAGAAAGCCCATAGAAAGCCCAAAGAAAGCCCAAAGAAAGCCCAAAGAAAGCCCAAAGAAAGGGGAAGGAAAGCCCAAAGAAAGCCCAAAGAAAGCCCAAAGAAAGCCCAAAGAAAGCCCAAAGAAAGCCCAAAGAAAGGGGAAAGAAAGCCCAAAGAAATCCCAAAGAAAGCCCAAAAAAGGGGAAAGAAAGCCCAAAGAAAGGGGAAAGAAAGCCCAAAGAAAGGGGAAAGAAAGCCCAAAGAAAGGGGAAAGAAAGCCCAAAGAAAGGGGAAAGAAAGCCCAAAGAAAGCCCAAAGAAAGCCCAAAGAAAGGGGAAAGAAAGCCCAAAGAAAGCCCAAAGAAAGGGGAAAGAAAGGGGAAGATAGCCCAAAGAAAGCCCAAAGAAAGCCCAAAGAAAGTGGAAAGAAAGCCCAAAGAAAGTCCAAAGAAAGGGGAAAGAAAGCCCAAAGAAAGCCCAAAGAAAGCCTAAAGAAAGGGGAAAGAAAGCCAAAAGAAAGCCCAAAGAAAGGGGAAAGAAAGCCCAAAGAAAGCCCAAAGAAAGCCCAAACAAAGCCCAAAGAAAGCCCAAAGAGAGGGGAAAGAAACCCCAAAGAAAGCCCAAAGAAAGCCCAAAGAAAGGGGAAAGAAAGCCCAAAGAAAGGGGAAAGAAAGCCCAAAGAAAGCCGAAAGAAAGCCCAAAGAAAGCCCAAAGGAAGGGGAAAGAAAGCCCAAAGAAAGCGCAAACAAAGCCCAAAGAAAGCCCTAAGAAAGCCCAATGAAAGCCCAAAGGAATGGGAAAGAAAGGGGAAGATATCCCAAAGAAAGCCCAAAGAAAGGGGAAAGAAAGCCCAAAGAAAGTCCAAAGAAAGGGGAAAGAAAGCCCAAAGAAAGCCTAAAGAAAGTGGAAAGAAAGTGAAAAGAAAGCCCAAAGAAAGGGGAAAGAAAGCCCAAAGAAAGCCCAAAGAAAGCCCAAAGAAAGGGGAAAGAAAGCCCAAAGAATGCCCAAAGAAAGGGGAAAGAAAGCCCAAAGAAAGCCCAAAGAAAGCCCAAAGAAAGGGGAAAGAAAGCCCAAAGAAAGGGCAAAGAAAGCCGAAAGAAAGCCCAAAGAAAGGGGAAAGAAGCCAGAGAAAGCCCAAAGAAAGCCCAAAGAAAGCCCAGAGAAAGCCCATATAAAGCCCAAAGAAAGCCCAAAGAAAGCCCAAAGAAAGACCAAAGAAAGGGGAAGGAAAGCCCAAAGAAAGCCCAAAGAAAGCCCAAAGAAAGGGGAAAGAAAGCCCAAAGAAAGGGGAAAGAAAGCCCAAAGAAAGCCCAAAGAAAGCCCCACGAAAGGGGAAAGAAAGCCCAAAGAAAGGGGAAAGAAAGCCCAAAGAAATCCCAAAGAAAGGGGAAAGAAAGCCCAAAGAAAGCCCAAAGGAAGCCCAAGGAAAGCCCAAAGAAAGCCCAAAGAAAGGGGAAAGAAAGTCCAAAGAAAGCCCAAAGAAAGCCCAAGGAAAGCCCAAAGAAAGGGGAAAGAAAGGGGAAAGAAAGCCCAAAGAAAGGGGAAAGAAAGCCCAAAGAAAGGGGAAAGAAATCCCAAAGAAAGGGGAAAGAAAGCCAAAAGAAATGGGAAAGAAAGCCCAAAAAAGGGGAAAGAAAGCCCAAAGAAAGCCCAAAGAAAGCCCAAAGAAAGGGGAAAGAAAGACCGAAGAAAGGGGAAAGAAAGCCCAAAGAAAGGGGATAGAAAGCCCAAAGAAAGGGGAAAGAAAGCCCAAAGAAAGGGGAAATAAAGCCCAAAGAAAGCCCAAAGAAAGCCCAAAGAAAGCCCAAGAAAGCCCAAAGAAAGGGGAAAGAAAGCCCAAAGAAAGCCCAAAGAAAGGGGAAAGAAAGGGGAAGATAGCCCAAAGAAAGCCCAAAGAAAGGGGAAAGAAAGCCCAAAGAAAGTCCAAAGAAAGGGGAAAGAAAGCCCAAAGAAAGGGGAAAGAAAGCCCAAAGAAAACCCAAAGAAAGCCTAAAGAAAGGGGAAAGAAAGCCCAAAGAAAGCCCAAAGAAAGGGGAAAGAAAGCACAAAGAAAGCCCAAAGAAAGCCCAAAGAAAGGGGAAAGAAAGCCCAAAGAATGCCCAAAGAAAGGGGAAAGAAAGCCCAAAGAAAGCCCAATGAAAGCCAAAAGAAAGGGGAAAGAAAGCCCAAAGAAAGGAGAAAGAAAGCCCAAAGAAAGCCCAATGAAAGGCAAAAGAAAGCCGAAAGAAAGCCCAAAGAAAGCCTAAAGTAAGTCCAAAGGATGCTCAAAGAAAGCCCAAAGAAAGCCCAAAGAAAGGGGAAAGAAAGCTCAAAGAAAGCCCAAAGAAAGGGGAAAGAAAGCCCAAAGACAGCCCAAAAAAAGCCCAAAGAAATGGGAAAGAAAGCCCAAAGAATGCCCAAAGAAAGGGGAAAGAAAGCCCAAAGAAAGCCCAAAGAAAGCCCAAAGAAAGGGGAAAGAAAGCCCAAAGAAAGCCCAAAGAAAGGGGAAAGAAAGCCCAAAGAAAGGGGAAAGAAAGCCCAAAGAAAGCCCAAAGACAGGGGAAAGATGCCCAAAGAAAGCCCAAAGAAAACCCAAAGAAAGCCCAGAGAAATCCCATAGAAAGCCCAAAGAAAGCCCAAAGAAAGCCCAAAGAAAGCCCAAAGAAAGGGAAGAAAAGCCCAAAGAAAGCCCAAAGAAAGGGGAAAGAATCCCAAAGAAAGCCCAAAGAAAGCACAAAGAAAGCCCAGAGAAAGCCCATAGAAAGCCCAAAGAAAGCCCAAAGAAAGCCTAAAGAAAGCCCAAAGAAAGCCCAAAGAAAGCCCAAAGAAAGCCCAAAGAAAGGGGAAAGAAAGCCCAAAGAAATCCCAAAGAAAGCCCAAAGAAAGGGGAAAGAAAGCCCAAAGAAAGGGGAAAGAAAGCCCAAAGAAAGGGGAAAGAAAGCCCAAAGAAAGTCCAAAGAAAGGGGAAAGAAAGCCCAAAGAAAGCCCAAAGAAAGGGGAAAGAAAGCCCAAAGAAATCCAAAAGAAAGCCCAAAGAAAGGGGAAAGAAAGCCCAAAGAAAGGGGAAAGAAAGCCCAAAGAAAGCCCAAAGAAAGGGGAAAGAAAGCCCAAAGAAAGCCCAAAGAAAGCCTAAAGAAAGGGGAAAGAAAGCCAAAAGAAAGCCCAAAGAAAGGGGAAAGAAAGCAAAGAAAGCCCAAAGAAAGCCCAAACAAAGCCCAAGAAAGCCCAAAGAAAGGGGAAAGAAACCCCAAAGAAAGCCCAAAGAAAGCCAAAGAAAGCCCAAAGAAAGCCCAAAGAAAGGGGAAAGAAAGCCCAAAGAAAGGGGAAAGAAAGCCCAAAGAAAGCCGAAAGAAAGCCAAAGAAAGCCCAAAGGAAGGGGAAAGAAAGCCCCAAGAAAGCCCAAAAAAAGCCCAAAGAAACCCCAAAGAAAGCCCAAAGAAAGCCCAAAGAAACGGGAAAGAAAGCCCAAAGAAAGCCCAAAGAAAGGGGAAAGGAAGGGGAAGATAGCCCAAAGAAAGCCCAAAAGAAAGGGGAAAGAAAGCCCAAAGAAAGTCCAAAGAAAGGGGAAAGAAAGCCCAAAGAAAGGGAAAAGAAAGCCCAAAGAAAGCCCAAAGAAAGCCTAAAGAACGGGGAAAGAAAGTGAAAGAAAGCCCAAAGAAAGGGGAAAGAAAGCCCAAAGAAAGCCCAAAGAAAGGGGAAAGAAAGCCCAAAGAATGCCCAAAGAAAGGGGAAAGAAAGCCCAAAGAAAGCCCAAAGAAAGCCCAAGAAAGCCCAAAGAAACTGGAAAGAAAGCCCAAAGAAAGGGGAAAGAAAGCCCAAAGAAAGCCCAAAGAAAGGGGAAAGAAGCCCAAATAAACCCCAAAGAAAGCCCAAAGAAAGCCCAGAGAAAGCCCAAAGAACGCCCAAAGAAAGCCCAGAGAAAGCCCATAGAAAGCCCAAAGAAAGCCCAAAGAAAGCCAAAGAAAGCCCAAAGAAAGGGGAAGGAAAGCCCAAAGAAAGCCCAAATAAAGCCAAAAAAAGCCCAAAGAAAGCCCAAAGAAAGGGGAAAGAAAGCCCAAAGAAAGGGGAAAGAAAGCCCAAAGAAAGCCCAAAGAAAGCCCCACGAAAGGGGAAAGAAAGCCAAAGAAAGGGGAAAGAAAGCCCAAAGAAATCCCAAAGAAATTCCAAAGAAAGCCCAAAGAAAGCCCAAAGGAAGCCCAAGGAAAGCCCAAAGAAAGCCCAAAGAAAGCCCAAAGAAAGGGGAAAGAAAGCCCAAAGAAAGCCCAAGAAAGCCCAAAGAAAGCCCAAAGAAAGGGAAAGAAAGGGTAAGGAAAGCCCAAAGAAAGGGGAAAGAAAGCCCAAAGAAAGGGGAAAGAAATCCCAAAGAAAAGGGAAAGAAAGCCCAAAGAAATGGGAAAGAAATCCTAAAGAAAGGGGAAGGAAAGCCCAAAGAAAGCCCAAAGAAAGGGGAAAGAAAGCCCAAGAAAGGGGAAAGAAAGCCCAAAGAAAGGGGATAGAAAGCCCAAAGAAGGGAAAGAAAGCCCAAAGAAAGGGGAAATAAAGCCCAAAGAAAGGGGAAAGAAAGCCCAAAGAAATCCCAAGAAATTCCAAAGAAAGCCCAAAGAAAGCCCAAGGAAAGCCCAAAGAAAGCCCAAAGAAAGCCCAAAGAAAGGGAAAGAAAGCCCAAAGAAATCCCAAAGAAAGCCCAAAGAAGCCCAAAGAAAGGGAAAGAAAGGGTAAGGAAAGCCCCAAAGAAAGGGGAAAGAAAGCCCAAAGAAAGGGGAAAGAAATCCCAAAGAAAAGGGAAAGAAAGCCCAAAGAAATGGGAAAGAAAGCCTAAGAAAGGGGAAAGAAAGCCCAAAGAAGCCAAAGAAAGGGAAAGAAAGCCCCAAGAAAGGGGAAAGAAAGCCCAAAGAAAGGGGATAGAAAGCCCAAAGAAAGGGGAAAGAAAGCCCAAAGAAAGTCCAAAGAAATGGGAAAGAAAGCCCAAAGAAAGCCCAAAGAAAGGGGAAAGAAAGGGGAAGATAGCCAAAGAAAGCCCAAAGAAAGGGAAAGAAAGCCCAAAGAAAGTCCAAAGAAAGGGGAAAGAAAGCCCAAAGAAAGGGGAAAGAAAGGGGAAAGAAAGCCCAAAGAAAGCCTAAAGAAAGGGGAAAGAAAGCCAAAAGAAAGCCCAAAGAAAGGGGAAAGAAAGCACAAAGAAAGCCCAAAGAAAGCCCAAGGAAAAAGGAAAGAAAGCCCAAAGAATGCCCAAAGAAAGGGGAAAGAAAGCCCAAGAAACCCCAATGAAAGCCAAAAGAAAGGGGAAGAAAGCCCAAAGAAAGGGGAAAGAAAGCCCAAAGAAAGCCGAAAGAAAGCCCAAAGAAAGCCTAAAGTAAGTCCAAAGGAAGCTCAAAGAAAGCCCAAAGAAAGCCAAGAAAGGGGAAAGAAAGCCCAAAGAAAGCCCAAAGAAAGGGGAAAGAAAGCCCAAAGACAGCCCAAAGAAAGCCCAAAGAAAGGGGAAAGAAAGCCCAAAGAATGCCCAAAGAAAGGGGAAAGAAAGCCCAAAGAAAGCCCAAAGAAAGCCCAAAGAAAGCCAAAGAAAGCCCAAAGAAATGGGAAAGAAAGCCCAAGAAAGGGGAAAGAAAGCCCAAAGAAAGCCCAAGAAAGGGGAAAGAAGCCCAAGAAAGCCAAAGAAACCCCAAAGAAAGCCCAGAGAAAGCCCATAGAAAGCCCAAAGAAAGCCAAAGAAAGCCCAAAGAAAGCCCAAAGAAAGGGAAGGAAAGCCGAAAGAAGCCCAAGAAAGCCCAAAGAAAGCCCAAAGAAGCCAAAAAAAGGGGAAGAAAGCCCAAAGAAAGGGAAAGAAAGCCCAAAGAAAGGGGAAAGAAAGCCCAAAGAAAGGGGAAAGAAAGCCCAAAGAAAGGGGAAAGAAAGCCCGAAGAAAGGGGAAAGAAAGCCCAAAGAAAGGGGAAAGAAAGCCCAAAGAAAGGGGAAAGAAAGCCCAAAGAAAGGGGAAAGAAAGCCCAAAGAAAGGGGAAAGAAAGCCCGAAGAAAGGGGAAAGAAAGCCCAAAGAAAGGGGAAAGAAGCCCAAAGAAAGGGGAAAGAAAGCCCAAAGAAAGGGGAAAGAAAGCCCGAAGAAAGGGGAAAGAAAGCCCAAAGAAAGGGGATAGAAAGCCCAAAGAAAGGGGAAAGAAAGCCCAAAGAAAGGGGAAATAAAGCCCAAAGAAAGCCAAAGAGAGCCCAAAGAAAGTCCAAAGAAATGGGAAAGAAAGCCAAAGAAAGCCCAAAGAAAGGGGAAAGAAAGCCCAAAGAAAGGGGAAAGAAAGCCCAAAGAAAGCCCAAAGAAAGCCCCACGAAAGGGGAAAGAAAGCCCAAAGAAATGGGAAAGAAAGCCAAAGAAATTCCAAAGAAAGCCAAAGAAAGCCAAAGGAAGCCCAAGGAAAGCCCAAAGAAAGCCCAAAGAAAGCCCAAAGAAAGGGGAAAGAAAGCACAAAGAAAGCCAAAGAAAGGGGAAAGAAAGCCCAAAGAATGCCCAAAGAAAGGGGAAAGAAAGCCCAAAGAAAGCCCAATGAAAGCCAAAAGAAAGGGGAATGAAAGCCCAAAGAAAGGGGAAAGAAAGCCCAAAGAAAGCGAAAGAAAGCCCAAAGAAAGCCCAAAGTAAGCCCAAAGGAAGCTCAAAGAAAGCCCAAAGAAAGCCCAAAGAAAGGGGAAAGAAAGCCCAAAGAAAGCCCAAAGAAAGGGGAAAGAAAGCCCAAAGACAGCCCAAAGAAAGCCCAAGAAAGGGGAAAGAAAGCCCAAAGAATGCCCAAAGAAAGGGGAAAGAAAGCAAAAAGAAAGCCAAAAGAAAGCCCAAGAAAGCCCAAAGAAAGTCCAAAGAAAGGGAAAGAAAGCCCAAAGAAAGGGGAAAGAAAGCCCAAAGAAAGCCCAAAGAAAGGGGAAAGAATCCCAAAGAAAGCCAAAGAAAGCCCAAAGAAAGCCCAGAGAAAGCCCATAGAAAGCCCAAAGAAAGCCCAAAGAAAGCCCAAAGAAAGCCCAAAGAAAGAGGAAGGAAAGCCCAAAGAAAGCCAAAGAAAGCCCAAAGAAAGCCCAAAGAAAGCCCAAAGAAAGCCCAAAGAAAGGGGAAAGAAAGCCCAAAGAAATCCCAAAGAAAGCCCAAAAAAGGGGAAAGAAAGCCAAAGAAAGGGGAAAGAAAGCCCAAAGAAAGGGGAAAGAAAGCCCAAAGAAAGGGGAAAGAAAGCCCAAAGAAAGGGGAAAGAAAGCCCAAAGAAAGCCCAAAGAAAGCCCAAAGAAAGGGAAAGAAAGCCCAAAGAAAGCCCAAAGAAAGGGGAAAGAAAGGGGAAGATAGCCAAAGAAAGCCCAAAGAAAGCCCAAAGAAAGGGGAAAGAAAGCCCAAAGAAGTCCAAAGAAAGGGGAAAGAAAGCCCAAAGAAAGCCAAAGAAAGCCTAAAGAAAGGGGAAAGAAAGCCAAAAGAAAGCCCAAAGAAAGGGGAAAGAAAGCCCAAAGAAAGCCAAAGAAAGCCCAAACAAAGCCCAAAGAAAGCCCAAAGAGAGGGGAAAGAAACCCCAAGAAAGCCCAAAGAAAGCCCAAAGAAAGGGGAAAGAAAGCCCAAAGAAAGGGGAAAGAAAGCCCAAAGAAAGCCGAAAGAAAGCCCAAAGAAAGCCCAAAGGAAGGGGAAAGAAAGCCCAAAGAAAGCGCAAACAAAGCCCAAGAAAGCCTAGAAAGCCCAAAGAAAGCCCAAAGAAATGGGAAAGAAAGGGGAAGATATCCCAAAGAAAGCCCAAAGAAAGGGGAAGAAAGCCCAAAGAAAGTCCAAAGAAAGGGGAAAGAAAGCCCAAAGAAAGCCTAAAGAAAGTGGAAAGAAAGTGAAAAGAAAGCCCAAAGAAAGGGGAAAGAAAGCCCAAAGAAAGCCCAAAGAAAGCCCAAAGAAAGGGAAAGAAAGCCAAAGAATGCCCAAAGAAAGGGGAAAGAAAGCCCAAAGAAAGCCCAAGAAAGCCCAAAGAAAGGGGAAAGAAAGCCAAAGAAAGGGCAAAGAAAGCCGAAAGAAAGCCCAAAGAAAGGGGAAAGAAGCCCAGAGAAAGCCCAAAGAAAGCCCAAAGAAAGCCCAGAGAAAGCCCATATAAAGCCCAAAGAAAGCCCAAAGAAAGCCCAAAGAAAGACCAAAGAAAGGGGAAGGAAAGCCCAAAGAAAGCCCAAAGAAAGCCCAAAGAAAGCCCAAAGAAAGGGGAAAGAAAGCCCAAAGAAAGGGGAAAGAAATCCCAAAGAAAGCCCAAAGAAAGCCCACGAAAGGGGAAAGAAAGCCCAAGAAAGGGGAAAGAAAGCCCAAAGAAATCCCAAAGAAAGGGGAAAGAAAGCCCAAAGAAAGCCCAAAGGAAGCCAAGGAAAGCCCAAAGAAAGCCCAAAGAAAGGGGAAAGAAAGTCCAAAGAAAGCCCAAAGAAAGCCCAAGGAAGCCCAAAGAAAGGGGAAAGAAAGGGGAAAGAAAGCCCAAAGAAAGGGGAAAGAAAGCCCAAAGAAAGGGGAAAGAAATCCCAAAGAAAGGGAAAGAAAGCCAAAAGAAATGGGAAAGAAAGCCCAAAAAAGGGGAAAGAAAGCCCAAAGAAAGCCCAAAGAAAGCCCAAAGAAAGGGGAAAGAAAGACCGAAGAAAGGGGAAAGAAAGCCCAAAGAAAGGGGATAGAAAGCCCAAAGAAAGGGAAAGAAAGCCCAAAGAAAGGGGAAATAAAGCCCAAAGAAAGCCCAAAGAAAGCCCAAAGAAAGCCCAAAGAAAGCCAAAGAAAGGGGAAAGAAAGCCCAAAGAAAGCCCAAAGAAAGGGGAAAGAAAGGGGAAGATAGCCCAAAGAAAGCCCAAAGAAAGGGGAAAGAAAGCCCAAAGAAAGTCCAAAGAAAGGGGAAAGAAAGCCCAAAGAAAGGGGAAAGAAAGCCCAAAGAAAGCCCAAAGAAAGCCTAAAGAAAGGGGAAAGAAAGCCCAAAGAAAGCCCAAAGAAAGGGGAAAGAAAGCACAAAGAAAGCCCAAAGAAAGCCCAAAGAAAGGGGAAAGAAAGCCAAAGAATGCCCAAAGAAAGGGGAAAGAAAGCCAAAGAAAGCCCAATGAAAGCCCAAAGAAAGGGAAAGAAAGCCCAAAGAAAGGAGAAAGAAAGCCCAAAGAAAGCCCAATGAAAGGCAAAAGAAAGCCGAAAGAAAGCCCAAAGAAAGCCTAAAGTAAGTCCAAAGGATGCTCAAAGAAAGCCCAAAGAAAGCCCAAAGAAAGGGGAAAGAAAGCTCAAAGAAAGCCCAAAGAAAGGGGAAAGAAAGCCCAAAGACAGCCCAAAAAAAGCCCAAAGAAATGGGAAAGAAAGCCCAAAGAATGCCAAAGAAAGGGGAAAGAAAGCCCAAAGAAAGCCCAAAGAAAGCCCAAAGAAAGGGGAAGAAAGCCCAAAGAAAGCCCAAAGAAAGGGGAAAGAAAGCCCAAAGAAAGGGGAAAGAAAGCCCAAAGAAAGCCAAAGACAGGGGAAAGATGCCCAAAGAAAGCCCAAAGAAAACCCAAAGAAAGCCCAGAGAAATCCCATAGAAAGCCCAAAGAAAGCCCAAAGAAAGCCCAAAGAAGCCCAAAGAAAGGGGAAGAAAAGCCCAAAGAAAGCCCAAAGAAAGGGGAAAGAATCCCAAAGAAAGCCAAAGAAAGCACAAAGAAAGCCAGAGAAAGCCCATAGAAAGCCCAAAGAAAGCCCAAAGAAAGCCTAAAGAAAGCCCAAAGAAAGCCCAAAGAAAGCCCAAAGAAAGCCCAAAGAAAGGGGAAAGAAAGCCAAAGAAATCCCAAAGAAAGCCCAAAGAAAGGGGAAAGAAAGCCCAAAGAAAGGGGAAGAAAGCCCAAAGAAAGGGGAAAGAAAGCCCAAAGAAAGTCCAAAGAAAGGGGAAAGAAAGCCCAAAGAAAGCCAAAGAAAGGGGAAAGAAAGCCCAAAGAAATCCAAAAGAAAGCCCAAAGAAGGGGAAAGAAAGCCCAAAGAAAGGGGAAAGAAAGCCCAAGAAAGCCCAAGAAAGGGGAAAGAAAGCCCAAGAAAGCCAAAGAAAGCCTAAAGAAAGGGGAAAGAAAGCCAAAAGAAAGCCAAAGAAAGGGGAAAGAAAGCCCAAAGAAAGCCAAAGAAAGCCCAAACAAAGCCCAAAGAAAGCCCAAAGAAAGGGGAAAGAAACCCCAAAGAAAGCCCAAAGAAAGCCCAAAGAAACCCCAATGAAAGCCAAAAGAAAGGGGAAAGAAAGCCCAAAGAAAGGGGAAAGAAAGCCCAAAGAAAGCCGAAAGAAAGCCCAAAGAAAGCCCAAAGGAAGGGGAAAGAAAGCCCCAAGAAAGCCCAAAAAAAGCCCAAAGAAACCCCAAAGAAAGCCCAAAGAAAGCCCAAAGAAACGGGAAAGAAAGCCCAAAGAAAGCCCAAAGAAAGGGGAAAGGAAGGGGAAGATAGCCCAAAGAAAGCCCAAAAGAAAGGGGAAAGAAAGCCCAAAGAAAGTCCAAAGAAAGGGGAAAGAAAGCCCAAAGAAAGGGAAAAGAAAGCCAAAGAAAGCCCAAAGAAAGCCTAAAGAACGGGGAAAGAAAGTGAAAAGAAAGCCCAAAGAAAGGGGAAAGAAAGCCCAAAGAAAGCCCAAAGAAAGGGGAAAGAAAGCCCAAAGAATGCCCAAAGAAAGGGGAAAGAAAGCCCAAGAAAGCCCAAAGAAAGCCCAAAGAAAGCCCAAAGAAACTGGAAAGAAAGCCCAAAGAAAGGGGAAAGAAAGCCCAAAGAAAGCCCAAAGAAAGGGGAAAGAAGCCCAAATAAAGCCCAAAGAAAGCCCAAAGAAAGCCCAGAGAAAGCCCAAAGAACGCCCAAAGAAAGCCCAGAGAAAGCCCATAGAAAGCCAAAGAAAGCCCAAAGAAAGCCCAAAGAAAGCCCAAAGAAAGGGGAAGGAAAGCCCAAAGAAAGCCCAAATAAAGCCCAAAAAAAGCCCAAAGAAAGCCCAAAGAAAGGGGAAAGAAAAGCCCAAAGAAAGGGGAAGAAAGCCCAAAGAAAGCCCAAAGAAAGCCCCACGAAAGGGGAAAGAAAGCCAAAGAAAGGGGAAAGAAAGCCAAAGAAATCCCAAAGAAATTCCAAAGAAAGCCCAAAGAAAGCCCAAAGGAAGCCCAAGGAAAGCCCAAAGAAAGCCCAAAGAAAGCCCAAAGAAAGGGGAAGAAAGCCCAAAGAAAGCCCAAAGAAAGCCAAAGAAAGCCCAAAGAAAGGGGAAAGAAAGGGTAAGGAAAGCCCAAAGAAAGGGGAAAGAAAGCCCAAAGAAAGGGGAAAGAAATCCCAAAGAAAAGGGAAAGAAAGCCCAAAGAAATGGGAAAGAAATCCTAAAGAAAGGGGAAGGAAAGCCCAAAGAAAGCCCAAAGAAAGGGGAAAGAAAGCCCCAAGAAAGGGGAAAGAAAGCCCAAAGAAAGGGATAGAAAGCCCAAAGAAAGGGGAAAGAAAGCCCAAAGAAAGGGGAATAAAGCCCAAAGAAAGGGGAAAGAAAGCCCAAAGAAATCCCAAAGAAATTCCAAAGAAAGCCCAAAGAAAGCCCAAGGAAAGCCCAAAGAAAGCCCAAAGAAAGCCCAAAGAAAGGGGAAAGAAAGCCCAAAGAAATCCCAAAGAAAGCCCAAAGAAAGCCCAAAGAAAGGGAAAGAAAGGGTAAGGAAAGCCCAAAGAAAGGGGAAAGAAAGCCCAAAGAAAGGGGAAAGAATCCCAAAGAAAAGGGAAAGAAAGCCCAAAGAAATGGGAAAGAAAGCCTAAAGAAAGGGGAAAGAAAGCCCAAAGAAAGCCCAAAGAAAGGGAAAGAAAGCCCCAAGAAAGGGGAAAGAAGCCCAAAGAAAGGGGATAGAAAGCCAAAGAAAGGGAAAGAAAGCCAAAGAAAGTCCAAAGAAATGGGAAAGAAAGCCCAAAGAAAGCCCAAAGAAAGGGGAAAGAAAGGGGAAGATAGCCCAAAGAAAGCCCAAAGAAAGGGGAAAGAAAGCCCAAAGAAAGTCCAAAGAAAGGGGAAAGAAAGCCCAAAGAAAGGGGAAAGAAAGGGGAAAGAAAGCCCAAAGAAAGCCTAAAGAAAGGGGAAAGAAAGCCAAAAGAAAGCCAAAGAAAGGGGAAAGAAAGCACAAAGAAAGCCCAAAGAAAGCCCAAGGAAAAAGGAAAGAAAGCCCAAAGAATGCCCAAAGAAAGGGAAAGAAAGCCCAAAGAAACCCCAATGAAAGCCAAAAGAAAGGGGAAAGAAAGCCCAAAGAAAGGGGAAAGAAAGCCAAAGAAAGCCGAAAGAAAGCCAAAGAAAGCCTAAAGTAAGTCCAAGGAAGCTCAAAGAAAGCCCAAAGAAAGCCCAAAGAAAGGGGAAAGAAAGCCCAAAGAAAGCCCAAAGAAAGGGGAAAGAAAGCCCAAAGACAGCCCAAAGAAAGCCCAAAGAAAGGGGAAAGAAAGCCCAAAGAATGCCCAAAGAAAGGGGAAAGAAAGCCCAAAGAAAGCCCAAAGAAAGCCAAAGAAAGCCCAAAGAAAGCCCAAAGAAATGGGAAAGAAAGCCCAAAGAAAGGGGAAAGAAGCCCAAAGAAGCCCAAAGAAAGGGGAAAGAAGCCAAAGAAAGCCCAAAGAAACCCCAAAGAAAGCCCAGAGAAAGCCCATAGAAAGCCCAAAGAAAGCCCAAGAAAGCCAAAGAAAGCCCAAAGAAAGGGGAAGGAAAGCCGAAAGAAAGCCCAAAGAAAGCCCAAAGAAAGCCCAAAGAAAGCCAAAAAAAGGGGAAAGAAAGCCCAAAGAAAGGGGAAAGAAAGCCCAAAGAAAGGGGAAAGAAAGCCCAAAGAAAGGGGAAAGAAAGCCCAAAGAAAGGGGAAAGAAAGCCCGAAGAAAGGGAAAGAAAGCCCAAAGAAAGGGGAAAGAAAGCCCAAAGAAAGGGGAAAGAAAGCCCAAAGAAAGGGGAAAGAAAGCCCAAAGAAAGGGGAAAGAAAGCCCGAAGAAAGGGGAAAGAAAGCCCAAAGAAAGGGAAAGAAAGCCCAAAGAAAGGGGAAAGAAAGCCCAAAGAAAGGGGAAAGAAAGCCCGAAGAAAGGGGAAAGAAAGCCCAAAGAAAGGGGATAGAAAGCCCAAAGAAAGGGGAAAGAAAGCCCAAAGAAAGGGGAAATAAAGCCCAAAGAAAGCCCAAAGAGAGCCCAAAGAAAGTCCAAAGAAATGGGAAAGAAAGCCCAAAGAAAGCCCAAAGAAAGGGGAAAGAAAGAGGAAGATAGCCCAAAGAAAGCCCAAAGAAAGGGAAAGAAAGCCCAAAGAAAGTCCAAAGAAAGGGGAAAGAAAGCCCAAAGAAAGGGGAAAGAAACCCCAAAGAAAGGGGAAAGAAAGACCAAAGAAAGCCTAAAGAAAGGGGAAAGAAAGCAAAAGAAAGCCCAAAGAAAGGGAAAGAAAGCACAAAGAAAGCCCAAAGAAAGCACAAAGAAAGGGGAAAGAAAGCCCAAAGAATGCCCAAAGAAAGGGGAAAGAAAGCCCAAAGAAACCCAATGAAGCCAAAAGAAAGGGGAAAGAAAGCCCAAAGAAAGGGGAAAGAAAGCCCAAAGAAAGCCGAAAGAAAGCCAAAAGAAAGCCTAAAGTAAGTCCAAAGGAAGCTCAAAGAAAGCCCTAAGAAAGCCCAAAGAAAGGGGAAAGAAAGCCCAAAGAATGCCCAAAGAAAGGGGAAAGAAACCAAAAGAAAGCCCAAAGAAAGCCCAAAGAAAGCCCAAAGAAAGGGGAAAGAAGCCCAAAGAAAGCCCAAAGAAAGCCCAAAGAAAGCCCAGAGAAAGCCCATAGAAAGCCCAAAGAAAGCCCAAAGAAAGCCCAAAGAAAGGGGAAGGAAAGCCGAAAGAAAGCCCAAAGAAAGCCCAAAGAAAGCCCAAAGAAAGCCAAAAAAAGGGGAAAGAAAGCCCAAAGAAAGGGGAAAGAAAGCCCAAAGAAAGGGGAAAGAAAGCCCAAAGAAAGGGGAAAGAAAGCCCAAAGAAAGGGGAAAGAAAGAAAGGGGAAATAAAGCCAAAGAAAGCCAAAGAAAGCCCAAAGAAAGTCCAAAGAAATGGGAAAGAAAGCCCAAAGAAAGCCCAAAGAAAGGGGAAAGAAAGAGGAAGATAGCCAACAAAGCCAAAGAAAGGGGAAAGAAAGCCCAAAGAAAGTCCAAAGAAAGGGGAAAGAAAGCCCAAAGAAAGGGGAAAGAAACCCCAAAGAAAGGGGAAAGAAAGACCAAAGAAAGCCCAAAGAAAGCCTAAAGAAAGGGAAAGAAAGCAAAAGAAAGCCCAAAGAATGGGGAAAGAAAGCACAAAGAAAGCCCAAAAGAAAGCACAAAGAAAGGGGAAAGAAAGCCCAAAGAATGCCCAAGAAAGGGAAAGAAAGCCAAAGAAACCCAATGAAAGCCAAAAGAAAGGGGAAAGAAAGCCAAAGAAAGGGGAAAGAAAGCCCAAAGAAAGCCGAAAGAAAGCCAAAGAAAGCCTAAAGTAAGTCCAAAGGAAGCTCAAAGAAAGCCAAAGAAAGCCCAAAGAAAGGGAAAGAAAGCCCAAAGAATGCCAAAGAAAGGGGAAAGAAAACCCAAAGAAAGCCCAAAGAAAGCCCAAAGAAAGCCAAAGAAAGGGGAAAGAAAGCCCAAAGGAAGGGGAAAGAAAGCCCAAAGAAAGCCCAAGAAAGGGGAAAGAAGCCCAAAGAAAGCCAAAGAAAGCCCAAAGAAAGCCAGAGAAAGCCCATAGAAAGCCAAAGAAAGCCCAAAGAAAGCCCAAAGAAAGCCAAAGAAAGCCCAAAGAAAGGGGAAGGAAAGCGAAAGAAAGCCCAAAGAAAGCCCAAAGAAAGCCAAAAAAAGGGGAAAGAAAGCCCAAAGAAAGGGGAAAGAAAGCCCAAAGAAAGGGAAAGAAAGCCCAAAGAAAGGGGAAAGAAAGCCAAAGAAAGGGGAAAGAAAGCCAAAGAAAGCCAAAGAAAGCCCAAAGAAAGGGGAAAGAAAGCCCAAAGAAAGCCCAAAGAAAGGGAAAGAAAGGGGAAGATAGCCAAAGAAAGCCAAAGAAAGCCAAATAAAGTGGAAAGAAAGCCAAAGAAAGTCCAAAGAAAGGGAAAGAAAGCCAAAGAAAGCCCAAGAAAGGGGAAAGAAAGCCCAAAGAAAGCCCAAAGAAAGCCTAAAGAAAGGGAAAGAAAGCCAAAAGTAAGCCCAAAGAAAGGGGAAAGAAAGCCAAAGAAAGCCCAAAGAAAGCCAAACAAAGCCCAAAGAAAGCCCAAAGAAAGGGGAAAGATACCCCAAAGAAAGCCAAAGAAAGCCCAAAGAAAGCCCAAAGAAAGGGGAAAGAAAGCCCAAAGAAAGGGGAAAGAAAGCCCAAACAAAGGGAAGAAAGCCCAAAGAAAGCCAAGAAAAGGGAAAGAAAGCCCAAAGAAAGCCCAAAGAAAGGAGAAATAAAGCCCAAAGAAAGCCCAAAGAAAGGGGAAAGAAAGCCAAAGAAAGGGGAAAGAAAGCCCAAAGAATGCCCAAAAAAGAGGAAAGAAAGCCAAAGAAAGGGGAAAGAAAGCCCAAAGAAAGGGGAAAGAAAGGCCAAAGAAAGGGGAAAGAAAGCCCAAAGAAGCCCAAAGAAAGGGGAAAGAAGCAGAAAGAAAGCCAAATAAAGCCCAAAGAAAGCCCAGAGAAAGCCCAGAGAAAGCCCATAGAAGCCCAAAGAAAGCCCAAAGAAAGGCCAAAGAAAGCCCAAAGAAAGGGGAAAGAAAGCCCAAAGAAAGGGGAAAGAAAGCCCAAAGAAATCCAAAGAAATCCCAAAGAAAGCCCAAAGAAAGCCCAAGGAAAGGGAAAGAAAGCCAAAGAAAGCCCAAAGAAAGGGGAACAGAAAGCCCAAAAAAGGGAAAATAAAGGAGGAAAGAAAGCCCAAAGAAAGCCCAAAGAAAGGGGAAAGAAAGCCCAAAGAAAGGGGAAAGAAAGCCCAAGAAAGGGGAAAGAAAGCCAAAGAAAGCCCAAAGAAAGGGGAAAGAAAGCCCAAAGAAAGGGGAAAGAAAGCCCAAAGAAAGGGGAAAGAAAGCCAAAGAAAGAGAAAGAAAGCCCAAAGAAAGCCAAAGAAAGGGGAAAGTAAGCCTAAGAAAGGGCAAAGAAAGCCCAAAGAAAGGGCAAAGCAAGCCAAAGAAAGGGGAAAGAAAGCCCAAAGAAAGGGGGAAAGAAAGCCCAAAGAAAGCCAAAGAAAGCCCAAGAAAGGGGACAAGAAACCCCAAAGAAAGCCCAAAGAAAGCCCAAAGAAATCCCAAAGAAATCCCAAAGAAAGCCCAAAGAAAGCCCAAAGAAAGGGGAAAGAAAGGGGAAAGAAAGCCCAAAGAAAGGGCAAAGAAAGGGGAAAGAAATCCCAAAGAAAGGGGAAAGAAAGCCAAGAAAGGGGAGAGAAAGCCAAAGAAAGGGAAGGAAAGCCAAAGAAAGGCCAAAGAACAGCAAAGAAAGCAGAAAGAAAGGGAAAGAAAGCCCAAAGAAAGGGGACAGAAAGCCCAAAGAAAGGGGAAAGAAAGCCAAAGAAAGGGGAAAGAAAGCCAAAGAAAGACCAAAGAAAGACCAAAGAAAGGGGAAAGAAAGCCCAAACAAAGCCCAAAGAAAGGGAAAGAAAGGGAAGATAGCCCAAAGAAAGCCCAAAGAAAGGGAAAGAAAGCCAAAGAAAGTCCAAAGAAAGGGGAAGAAAGCCCAAAGAAAGGGAAAGAAAGGGGAAAGAAAGCCCAAAGAAAGG